>NC_134502.1:28011564-28096564 GCF_040206685.1 Ascaphus truei | reverse complement strand
CTATGTTTTACCAGTGGACCTCGTGGCGCAACGGTAGCGCGTCTGACTCCAGATCAGAAGGTTGCGTGTTCAAATCACGTCGGGGTCAGTTGCTTTTTTTTAATGTTTTTTTTGTTTATTCAAAATAAAATATGTATTTTTAATAGAACACTATAATTAGCTGCATTTTTTTTTTTATTAAATCGACATACATTGACAGCACTAATGAATACATTGCTGGTTCCTTGTGAGCCATATAGCAATAAGAATAGTCAGGTGAGATAGCTTTGCAATGGTGCATGCTTCTGTAAATTAAATTGACAGGTTACAATATATAGAGAGTATATGTAAGAAAAAATATATATAAATCAATGTGAAAGAACACACAAAAAAAAGAACAATCGACGAGGATGGGATTCGAACCCACGCGTGCAGAGCACAATGGATTAGCAGTCCATCGCCTTAACCACTCGGCCACCTCGTCTACGTCCGGCGCTTCTCTGCATTTACAACCCTTGATGCACATCTACAGCATATGTGCCCTTTTCCAGCATGGCCGCTTCGACGCTTCCCTTCTCCAAGATGGCCGCCTAAACTCCGCCCTGAGACGAGATGGCCGCCGCGCTCTACCGTATAGCGCCCTTACCCAAGATGGACGGCAACCCCTTCTCGAAGCGCAAGCCGGCGATGTTAAAGGCGGGTTTATGCAAATAAGCTACGCAGTGCATGATGGGAGAAGGTGGAGAGCGGCACAATGAGAGGGTTAGGCTTGTTTTTGTAAGCAAATGTAAGTTGTAGCGGGTGCTGAGGGAGGTATTGGTAGAGGTGTTATGATAGATATTAGAGGTGTTGTGTTACCGGAAGGTCACCAGTGTCTTCTCCCTAATGTGTCCCGGTGTCGCCCGGTGTGGGGTCCCGGGCCGGCGCTATCACTCAGTATTATCAGTGAGGTTAATCCTTACCTGTTCCTCCTCCGGGAGAAACAGCACGTGATGAATGGAGGAGGCTGATTGTGTGATTACACATCTCTCCCACACAACCCCGGGGCGACAACACAACCTGGGGTGTGTTATTCTGATATTTAACCTCACTGGTAATAATAGGCTTTGTGATAACTTCACAAATGTGACACTGTAACAATGTGGATCACTTTACACACAGCACAATATTCCACAAAATGACTAATATACAACCACACTTTCATTTATACACAACCACACTTGGGCTAAGCTTATAGTTCTGGCGCGGTAATCGCCTGATGTCGTAGTTGTCGTAGCGATTTCAGCCTATAGTGTAGGTGACATGGGGGGGGGGGGTGCGTGGCCATTGGCTGAACCGCTCACGTGCCCTCTGACATCACGCGGCAGTCGCCGTGAAAAAACCATTTTCATTGCTTTCAGCGATTTCGGTCGAGGTCGCGCACACTATAGGCGCAGGCGCCGGATTGCATTAACTTGTTTTTTTTTGACGCGTCGGCGTCGTAGCCAGGACTACAAGCGCGGCCTTAGGCGTCAACTATACCAGAAGCTGCAGAGCTGCGGAGCGATCCGGTGACGTCATCGTAGCGGCGCGATTTGTAGCGCTACTGCAGGGAGACGTGATGAAGAACACTAGAATAGTGACCACAAGAGGTCACTGTAGCCCCTATGATTGCACTCAAAGTATAGACATAGGGAATCACATATGTGGAACTATAGTGAATGCGTTGGAATGTAAGTCCACCACTAGTTAAATTATAATATATATAAATATATATATATTAACAAGGTAGTAGCATAGAGGCCACACAGAAGCACATCATACATCATAAAAAAAAAAATAATACACTTTAATTAATAGTCGCACTCGACGAAAAACGTGATAATATATACAGTGGAAGTTAAAATCCCCAGTGAAGAGACGGAGGCACGTATAGATAGTATAGATAGTATAGATAGTAGGTGCAGTCTTCCTACTCAGGTATATTACCCGATGGGCAGGTTCATTTATCCGAGACTAAACTCCGCATTGACCAGCGCTTGCTCTCCATCTCGATCACGTGACCGTCGGGGGGGTGTGACGTCACCTAGCCCCGACGAGCGTTTCACGCGACTTGGCGCGCTTTCTTCAGCCCATAAAACGAAGGGCAGCCGTGTCTCCCATGCTGCGACTCATGTACACGTCTGGCAATTGGTGTGTAAAAGTAGATATACTGTGTTAGCCGTCCCGTATATGGAGTGAAGACCAATATAATAAAAAGTACACTAGAGTGTAGGGTAATCAGTTAGTATATAACTTGGTTCCTGCACTCTAACTCCTCGACTACGCGTTTCGCATCTCATGTATGCTACGTCATATGAGTGCCAAAAAATACTAATAACAGTGGTGCGATAGTTAGAATAGAGGTCGCAGTTACACTACACAGGTGAGGAACGTCTAAATAAAGGTTCCAGTTGCATATCAATTGATCAAACGGTGGTAATGACTGTTAAGTACCCTCAAGGGCTGCCACCAGTTTCTCCAAACTTACAGAAAGGAGGAGTAAATAAAGGCCTCATTGAGACCGTGAGGATGAGTGTCCCCAAAGTGTGGATCCACCTACACTCACCCCGCGGTCATTTACGATCCCAGTTGCCCTTACGGGGGGGGGACCCCACGGTATGTGTTCTATGCCCGTGACACGCAGGAACACTAGTGTCTCCATGGGGCAACTCATGTATATGTCTTCCAAATGGTGTGGCCAGTTGGTTTCGGAACGGGAGCCGAGTAAGCTCCAAAATCCTGACCTTCAACCGTCCTCGCCCGTCTCCTACATATCGTTTTCCCACACCGACGTGTGATGAGATGCACCACTGTACCAGCTGTAAGACAAGGAATAAAACGTCTGATCTTATGGGTCACCGAGATCTTGGAATCGGAGAATCCTTGCGTTACCTTCATTGGAGAACGGGCGTCCAGGGAAACTACGTGCCGCGAACGCAGCGTCCGCAGGAAAATGGAACCGACCGGTTTGGGACCACGCCATGTCCGGGTTGCCCTTGATTGAAAATGACTACGTACAAGCCGATCCCTAAGGTAGCGCGGTCGCCGGCATACCATGTTGGGGGTAGACTGTAGGACTTGTGATAGGTCATTGTCTTGCAGTAGGACGTGCCGACGTTTCTGCAAAATGTGGCGAATAGATGCCCGTTGGTTATTAACAGCACCGATAAAACGGATGGTATCGGTGATGGGGTCATTTGCTCGTTGATTGTTAATAAGAAGTGTAGATCTAAGGGGTATTTAAAGCTCCCCGATAGGCTTTTTTTTAAATTATATTTTTCGTATCACGGAAACGATTTGTCATGTCCACCGCTTGTGTGCTCAATCCCAGTGCGGGGCGCAAACTGGATACGTGAGCCTGCCGTGTCCCACAATGCCCGACGCGTTTCGTGGGACCGCTCCACTTCCTCAGGATTGGCACGATCACATCGCTTTGTTATTGCTTGGGACTGTATATATATTTTTTTACAACTACATTTTGGGGGGGGACACTTGTTTTAGGACTTATATGTTGTTTGCGCTGGATACACTTGAGGTGTCTCCATATATGTTCTGCTGCGAACTTACATGTCTATTTTTATATGGAACGCGAGTTATACGCTTTTTGAGATTAGCGTCACTGCACCTTTATCTGTTTGCAGTGGCGGATTTCCCATTTAGGCCCGGGTCTAGGTCGGCAAAATTTGGGAGGCGGAAAAGTTGTCCGCCCCCATATACAATTGCCGCGCTCTCAGGCCTACCGGGCCTGATGGGAAGGTATTTATATGCGGTGGCCTTTTCCCTTCTCCAAGATGGTCGCCTGATCTCCGCCCTGAGACATGATGGCCGCCGTGCTTTACCGTATGATAACGCCCTTACCCAAGATGGAGGACAACCCTTCTGGAAGCACAACCTGAGATGCAGGCGTGTTTATGCAAATAAGCAACGCAGTGCATGATGGGAGAATGTGGAGAGCGGCACAATGAGAGGGTTAGGCTTGTTTTGTAAGCAAATGTAAGGTTATAGCGGGTGCTGAGGGAGGTATTCGTAGGGGTGTTATGATAGATATTAGTGGTATTGTGTTACCAGAAGGTCACCAGCGTGTTCTCCCCAATGTGCCCCGGTATCGCCCGGGGTGGGGTCCCGGGCCGGCGCTATCACTCAGTATTATCAGTGAGGTTAATCCTTACCTGTTCCTCCTCAGGGAGAAGCAGCACGTGATGAATGGAGGAGGCTGATTGTGTGATTACACATCTCTCCCACACAACCCCGGGGTGACAACACAACCTGGGGTGTGTCATTCTGATATTTAACCTCACTGGTATAGGGGTGTGCAACTGCAAATGTTAATAGTGAAATTGTAGTTAAAAACTGACACAAAGTTTCTCTCGCTATAGTTTTGACACAATACCTACTTATTCAATGATACACAATCAGAAATATTAATATTATTTAACATACAAATGCAACTTCACTAGCTAACGTACAGCTACACACTGATACTCAACTTCCCTAACACAAATCTACACAATGATACACAGTTACACACACTCATATATAGATATATAAAAGCACGTACACACACTATATACATGTAAACAAGAGAAAACACAGAGCGCTCCCTGGTAGTAAGCGGCGAATATTATAGTGAATAAAAAGAAGGGATCTAAATCGTGAAACAACGTGATTGGATCCACGAAATAAAACGATTCGCCGCCGAACGCAGTAGGATCCTCGCCTGACCCTTGTAGAATTTGCCAGGCTTCTTGTTCAGGGAGCGCGGGGTCATGTGTGGAATATAAAGGGGAAGGCATAGATTGGGCGCACACACGTCTCTACGCCCAAATGGTATCACTAGTATACGCTTTTAGAAGTGGGCCAATGCCTCAGCTCACAAGGCCCAGTGAGATCAAAAGGCGCCAAAAGGTATCTTTAGGAATACCCCCCCCCCTCCGTCTGCCTCCGTCTCCCCTGGGTCTGGCGGGGGTTGTGTATCGTGACGACTTCGGAGCACAGACACGCAATAGTGTCATACAGTTTACTGCATGAAGAAGCACAGTCGGGGCGAAACAGTAATGCCCGGACACGATTTCGGATCACCAACGCTTATATCACCAAAGACGTTTGGCTCCGATGTTGATCGGGGACCCTGTTCGACTCCCGTCACGCAGGCGCGCGCCCGTCTGCCCGTCTGTCTGTCGTAGTGGGAGGATGTAGAGACGGGTTCGAGCGATTCCCCGCAGCTGAAAACGGACAAACGCAGCAACTGGGGGAATAATACTCAGTGCGCCAAACTCCTCAGCGACGGCACCGTTCCAATCCTCTCACGCAGAGGCAGGGGTCTCCCCCCTCCCCCCTCGCCGGGGGAGAAGATCGTCTGCCCCCCTCCTCTCAGCCGCAAATATAAAGAACTGCTCAATCCCAGTGCGGGGCGCAAACTGGATACGTGAGCCTGCCGTGTCCCACAATGCCCGACGCGTTTCGTGGGATCGCTTCACTTCCTCAGGATTGGCACGATACCATCACTTTGTTATTGCTTGGGACTGTATATATTGTTTGCGCTGGATACACTTGAGGTGTCTCCATATATGTTCTGCTGCGAATTTACATGTGTATTTTTATATGGAACGCGAGTTATACGCTTTTTGAGATTAGAGTCACTGCACCTTTATCTGTTTGCAGTGGCGGATTTCCCATTTAGGCCCGGGTCTAGGTCGGCAAAAGTTGGGGGGCGGCAAAGATGTCCGCCCCATATACAATTGCCGCGCTCTCAGGCCTACCGGGCCTGATGGGAAGGTATTTATATGCGGTGGCCTTTTCCAAGATGGTCGCCTGATCTCCGCCCTGAGACATGATGGCCGCCGTGCTTTACCGTATGATAACGCCCTTACCCAAGATGGAGGACAACCCTTCTGGAAGCACAGCCTGAGATGCAGGCGTGTTTATGCAAATAAGCAACGCAGTGCATGATGGGAGAATGTGGAGAGCGGCACAATAAGAGGGTTGGGCTTGTTTTGTAAGCAAATGTAAGGTTTTAGCGGGTGCTGAGGGAGGTATTGGTAGGGGTGTTATAATAGATATTAGTGGTATTGTGTTACCGGAAGGTCACCAGCGTGTTCTCCCCAATGTGCCCCGGTATCGCCCGGGGTAGGGTCCCAGGCCGGCGCTGTCACTCAGTATTATCAGTGAGGTTAATCCTTACCTGTTCCTCCTCTGGGAGAAACAGCACGTGATGAATGGAGGATGCTGATTGTGTGATTACACATCTCTCCCACACAACCTGGGGTGTGTTATTCTGATATTTAACCTCACTGGTAATAGGTTCACATGTTGTCAGTTGTGAAATTGTAGATTTACACTGTCACCAAGAGTATTGTGCCCTGTTTGGTGTCCCACAGACTTTTCTCAGGAACACACACAGAGGAAGCAATTGAATTGGTGTCTACGGCTGGGGCGAGCTCTGCTCGCTGAGCGCACAGGCTGCCTTAAGGCAGTGTTTGCGTCCATGCGGCGTGCTGGCGTGTGCGCGAGGGAGGGGGCGCGCGTCGCGGGAGAAATCAGTTGAACCGATTTCTCAGCGCGACAGACAGGTCACGTGAGCGGTTCGCCCAATGAGGGGCGAACCAGCTCCGTGACGCCCTCCCCCCCCCACGGCCCGTCCTCCATGGCCAGGGTAAGCACACCTCCGCACACCTCCGCGCGGGGGGTGGAGGCACCTTGTCACCGGCCTAATGTGTGGTGTCAAGCACGTTTTGCTATTCGCCAGGGAACGATTGACCGAGGGGAAGAAGAGGATGTCGGCACGGGACTGTCGCAGGCTGATTCCCAGCCAGCTGAAAGACTTCCACCATAGACGCCCCTGTGGAGGGCTAAACCACTTCCCCTCATCCCCCCTTCCCCCCAAAAAGTTTTTACTGTGCAGATCTTGTTGTAAAGATTCCCTGCAATAATTAAAGAATTTTCAAAACAAAAAAAAATGCCTGTGAGTGGTTTGACTGGCTTGTCATCTGCTTCCCATGCTGCGTTAACAGCGAGCATTAGCTGATATGGGTTCCATGTAACAATGGACTTCAGGCAAAAGGTGACATGGTGCGCTCATTTGCATGTCATGTCCCAGAATCCCTTGCTGCAGGTGGAAGCGCTGGGATAATGGTGAAAGGCAGGGTTGCAGACTTGTCTAGGACATGCACCTTTTGCTTCAAATCAATTTTGGCATGGACCCCCCTATTTATTAGTGGTGTTGTGTTACTGGACGGTCATCGGTGTGTTCTCCCTAATGTGCCCCGGTATCGCCCGGGGTGGGGTCCCGGGCCGGCGCTATCACTCAGTATTATCAGTGAGGTTAATCCTTACCTGTTCCTCCTCTGGGAGAAACAGCACGTGATGAATGGAGGAGGCTGATTGTGTGATTACACATCTCTCCCACACAACCCTGGGGCGACAACACAACCTGGGGTGTGTTATTCTGATATCTAACCTCACTGGTAATAATAGGCTGTGTGTTAATGTCACATGTTGTTAATAGTGAGATTGTAGTTTAAAACTGCAACAAAGTCTCACTTTCTGTAGATACAGCACAATACATAGTTGTTCAATGATACACACACAATCAGAAATAAGATATACAAATACAAACTCACTAACATACTGATACACAACTTCACTAATTTATACACAAACTCACTAACTAACACAGCAACACACTGATACACAACCTCACTAACTTACACGTAGCAACACACTGATACACAACCTCACTAATTAACACATAGCAACACACTGATGCACAACCTCACTAACTAACACATAGCAACACACTGATACACAACCCCACTAACTTACACATAGCAACACGCTGATACACAACCTCACTAACTTACACATAGCAACACACTGATACACAACCTCACTAACTAACACATAGCAAGCAACACACTGATACACAACTTCACTAACTTACACATAGCAACACACTGATACATAACCTCAGTAACTTTCACATAGCAACACACTGATACACAACCTCACTAACACATAGCAACACACTGATACACAACCTCACTAACTTACACGTAGCAACACACTGATACACAACCTCACTCATTAATACACAGCTACACAATGATACCCTCTCCGCTCTTGTGAAATTAAGGTGCAAGTCTTTTTATTCGTTAGTAAGGTTACGCCTCCATTGGGGTTTTTGATCACAAAGCTGGTTAAACTCTTTCTGAACGTATGCGTTGAAAGGTGTGGATGAAGTCACCTGTGGCTTGGATGGGGTTAAAAATTTGAACGGCCCGGATGGGGTTCTGCAGAGTTTTTGCACCCACATTCCCTCTTAATGCACTGCGTTGCTATTTGCAACCCCCCCACCCCCTCCTGTATTTCAGGCTGTGCTTTGAGAAGGGATGTCCTCCATCTTGGGTAAGGGCGTATCAACTATACAATCAAGTTCGGTGGCCATCTTAAGGGTTGGGATCAGGGACCATCTTGGTAAAGGGAAGCGTTGAAGCGGCCATGCTGGAAAAGGACGCCATTGAGGCGCATATACATTCTACATACTTATACCAAGATGTCGCAGGAGGACACAAGATGTGGACGAGGTGGCCGAGTGGTTAAGGCGATGGACTGCTAATCCATTGTGCTCTGCACGCGTGGGTTCGAATCCCACCTTCGTCGGTTCTTTTCTTTTCTCCATCAGTGGCTCAGATACTCAGTTGGTTTCTTGAGGACCCCGAGTTGGCTACTACAGGCGGTCCTCGGTTATCCAACAACGGAACCCGTTCTGGAAGTAGCGTTGGATAGTGAAACCGCTGTAAAGTGAGTCCCATGGTAATCAGTGGCGGTGAGCGTTGGATAACGCATTCCGGCGTGGAAAAACGGCCCGTAGGGAGGCATTGTAAGGCGTTGGATATGCCATTCGTTGTAAAGTGAAACGGTGGATAGCGAGGACTACCTGTACTGTCTTAGATATTAACATAGAGATAAATAGGAGTAAGCTTTCCTCTCTTCCCGCTTTGATTCTGTTCCTGTCCTGTATTAGGAGAGCGAGGATAACCTGTTCATTGGGTTCGTCCCAAATTGTGCTCTCCCACCTCGAGCGGGGTGTCTTTGAGCAGACCCCGTTAATATGAGGTTTTCCACCCGCTTCATGGAGGGGGCTTCCATTTGTTGCCGAGAGCATGGGTAGTATTAATCTGTCTGTTTTCCGTGGGTTGAAATAGGTGTGCCCACGGGTCAAGCGGGATGTCCGCCCGCCTGTCACGTTACTAATTAACCCTCTTATCTTTTTTCCACGGGTCTCGCACTTTGGGACAGGACCACCATATGGGCAGGAAAGTTCCTCTGCTTCCACCTCCTCTCCTGCAATCTGGCGTGCCCATGTCCGGCTTGATGGCGGTGACAGAGGTGAGACTGCACCTGGCCCCGCGTTTCCAGAGGTCCCCCGAACACCCGTCCAGAGCACATACCAATACCAGTATACACATACATGTCCACAGAGGTAATACCGGTATACTGGACAGGGCGTACAAATACAGGACAGTCCGGTTCAATACTGGATACCTGGCGAGTAAGTCAAGACACCGCAGAGGATACTGCAAAACACACGGTTATACTGCTATTGTTCTAGCTAACCCTGAAAGGGCGTATTTTATAGCTACCTGTCACTTGTTGTTCATGTATAGGTGGCCACTTGGAGCCCGTATCATTTTTTAAACCTTTTTAACAAATGTGATCACACTATGGGAGTTTGTGCATGTCCTGTTTTATGCGTGTGTAAATATATATATATATATAGAACACAAAGAGAAAGAATCCTCTAGCGAGCACTCTTCCTCCAATAATAGAAAATAATACATTGTTTATTAAATAATGAGAGGAAAAAAAGTGTTGATGACGCAACGCGTGTGACGTCATAGGTGCGACCTGCGGCTTTTGAGTTCCCGGATATTTCATTGGTACACACCTCCATTATGGCTACAGGGCATCGAGGGCTAGCTAAACTAAGTTGTGGGCCCCAGGAGGCAGCCACTAGCTAGGGACAGTGTACTGGCCATCAGCGTATCCGCAGTCACCGCCTGGGCACACAGCGTGAGGTAGTGCTAACCAATGCCTGTGTGGCTTATTTACCACAACGTGGCTTGTATTCCATCTGTGAGCTAGCACCTCAGGCTGTAGGGTAGCTGGGGTTACATGTTTCTACCTACCCCAGTGTCCCTTTGCCATTGTTGTTGCCCCTTTTTCCAGGCTTATCCGCCTGTCCCCTGCCCTTATCCCATTATCAACCCCCCCACTATTCATATTCATCTAGTGGGGGCTCTGCTATAGGTGTGTGTGGATATTCGAAGCCTACAATAACTCAGTGGGTTCACACCCATACCACAGGGCTATACATATTTGGGAACTATTTAATGGTGTTATCAGTTCACCTAGTACTATTTAGCACTCCTTCCCACTACATTGAGGTGGAATTCTTTTGGCGGGGTATGCTATTATCCCTGGGAGCTACCATATACACACAGTATATCACCACAAGTACCCTGTCATATATAATTACAATAGGCACTTGTGTTACTGTACCTATGACTCTAGATACAGTTCCATGGTAGCACTACTCAGCACCTAAGGCTAAGGCCCCGGTATCTCCGCTGCGACGTGCGCCCGCGAGATTGGCGGCGCGTGCAGCCGATTCCCCGGTCTGCAGCTCACTGCAGGAGGAGAGACCGGGGGGGGAGGGGGGGCGCGGCCATGATGTTACCCGGCAGGTTCGCCCTCATTGGCTGAACCGCCGGGGGGCGTGCCGTATCGCTCGACGCGAGTCCTGCTCTCAATTCTATTGAGAGCAGGAGCAGCTCTCGCCCCAGCGCTGCGGCCCGGCGCCATTGAGGGGAGGGCTCTCGTCCGTGCAGACGCTGTAGTAGGCAGCGGGGTCAAGGCCTAACAGGTTTTAACCTCTTTTTTCCTCTCATTATTTAATAAACAATTTATTATTTTCTATTATTGGAGGAAGAGTGATCGCTAGAGAATTCTTTCGCTTTGTGTTCTGTTCCTACCTTCCTCAGCACCCCTCCCATCACATTTAGTGTGATTTAGCATCAAATTGGTAGTGCGGTCTCCAACCCCTCCCTGTTCTCATAAAAAAAAAAAAATATATATATATATATAGCTCCATGTGAATGGATATTCCAGGCAAAAGGTGACACATTGTGCTCATTTGCATGTCATTTCCCAGAATCCCTTGCTGCAGTGGAAGCGCTGTATGCTGGGGGATAATGGTGAAAGGTGGGTTGCAGACCTGTCTAAGGCCTCGGCCAGGCTCCCTGCTTGCTCGCTGAGGCTCAGGGAAAGCGGGTGCTTTCCCTGGCCTTGAGGTTGCTTACCGCACGCGCCGTCAGCGGGCCGTCAGGGGGCGGGCGCGTCACTGGCCGGGGGCGGACCAGTGACGTCACGGAGCTGGTTCGCCCTCATTGGGCGAACCGCTCACGTGACCGGCTTGTTGCGCCGGCAAGCGGGGGAATTTTAAATTCCCCTAAGACCTGCGCTTCCGCAAGCGCGCAGAAGCGCAGGTGAGCCCCTACTAAAGCCGCTCTAATTGCGGCTGTAGGGGCTCAGTGCTGAGCGGGAGCGCGCCTCAGCACGCTTCCGCCAGCAAGCGGTTAACATGGGCGAGGCCTAAGACGTGAATGTGCTCACAAGTGATATTCTTTATTTGCTATATATTCATATATATACACACACACACTTTGTTGTGTCAATGTGTTGTGTTGTTGTCACGCTGTCCGTAGCGACGCGGTCTCACGTGATGTGCTACAGTTTGTGTCCTGACACAACAACCATTTCACTGCAGATCAAAATGGCGGCGCTCCTGTCGCCATGACAACCAGAAACCCGGCAGTAGATTGGCTGAGGGGGTGACGTTTAATAATGGCGGCTGCTACAACGCTTCACTCGCACCCCCTCCCCCTCCCCCTTTCTCTCTTCCCTGCGCGAGGACGCGCCAGTCAATCAAAAAAGGCGACTCAAAGTTTCCGACCGAGCCGTCCAATCATCCCTTCCCCAAAAACAATGGAGCGCGCACTTTTACTGGCCAATGGTGAGAGAGCGCAGGTAACACCCGCAGCCAATCAAGACGGTTAAGGGAGCGTCAGCCAATGGCCGCGAGCTAGGGCGGGTAGGAAAACAAAAAAAAAAGTCTGGAGGATTGGGTCGGCCAATGGGAAGCGAGCGCCAACTCCTTGCCGCCAATGAGAGGACGGCAGGACGGAAAGGGGGGAAAGCCAATACGTGGGCCCCGCGCGCTGGCGGTTTGGATTCGAATCGAGCATCAGTGTGCGAGGCAGGAGAGGTGTGCGCGAGCCAAGCGGGTACCAGAGGCGGAACCGGGGGGTAGTCAGGGGTCATGGGAGAGCCAGGGGACCCGGGGGTAGAATCTGCGTCATGGGGTAATAAGGGTGGTGGTATCAGGGGGGTAATAAGGGGGGGGGTGGTGGTATAAGGGGGGTAATAAGGGGAGAGGGGGTATTATGGACTAGTAAGATATCTGTGTGGTGGGGGGCGTTATGGGGTAGTAAGGTATTATCTGTGTGGGGTGGGGGAGTAATGAGTCTTGGGGTAATTGGGGGGTGGGGAGGTATCATGGGGGTAATAATGGGAGAGGGGGTATTATGGAGTAGTAAGATATCTGTGTGGTGGGGGGCGTTATGGGGTAGTAAGGTATCTGTGTGTGGTGGGGGAGTAATGTGTCTTGGGGTAATAAGGGAACTGGGGGGCGGGGAGGTATCATGGGGGCAGTAAGATACCTGTGTGTGATGGGGGGGGGGTAATAAGGGGGACGGGGAAGTATAACGGGGGTAGTAAGATACCTGTGTGTGATGGGGGGGGGGGGCATGGGGTAATAAGGGGAGATGGGGTAGTAAGATACATGTGTGTGGGGTGGGGGAATAATGAGTCTTGGGGTAATAAGGGGACTTGGGAGGGGGGCTGGTCCTGGGTCAATAAGGGAACCAGGAGAAGGGTAATTAATTAAATGCTGGGGGTAGTTTTGGTGATGCAAGAAGGTCAGGTGACCATGTGAGGTGGTGGTAATTGCGGGGTGTTATGGGGACGGTTTTGGTGTGAGCGAGACCGGACCGGCTGTGGTATGTTCAGGAAGTCTTTGGGGTGGCTGGTTATAGGGTCACAGTTCTCCCTTGTGGTGTGAGGGCCCTGGGTCACAGCATCTGGATTTGGGGAGTAGCAGGGGTACGGAGGGGAGTGGAGGGGGAGTAGCGGGGGTACGGAGGGGAGTGGAGGGTGAGTAGCGGGGGTACGGAGGGGAGTAGCGGGGGTACGGAGGGGAGTGGAGGGGGAGTAGCGGGGGAGTGGAGGGGGAGTAGCGGGGGAGTGGAGGGGAGTAGCGGGGGTACGGAGGGGAGTAGCGGGGGTACGGAGCGGAGTGGAGGGGGAGTAGCAGGGGTACGGAGTGGAGGGGGAGTAGCAGGGGTACGGAGTGGAGGGGGAGTAGCAGGGGTACGGAGTGGAGGGGGAGTAGCAGGGGTACGGAGTGGAGGGGGAGTTGCAGGGGTACGGAGTGGAGGGGGAGTAGCGGGGGTACGGAGTGGAGGGGGAGTAGCGGGGGTACGGAGTGGAGGGGGAGTAGCGGGGGTACGGAGTGGAGGGGGAGTAGCGGGGGTACGGAGTGGAGGGGGAGTAGCGGGGGTACGGAGTGGAGGGGGAGTAGCGGGGGTACGGAGTGGAGGGGGAGTAGCGGGGGTACGGAGTGGAGGGGGAGTAGCGGGGGTACGGAGTGGAGGGGGAGTAGCGGGGGTACGGAGTGGAGGGGGAGTAGCGGGGGTACGGAGTGGAGGGGGAGTAGCGGGGGTACGGAGCGGAGTGGAGGGGGAGTAGCGGGGGTACGGAGGGGAGTGGAGGGGGAGTAGCGGGGTTACGGAGGGGAGTGGAGGGGGAGTAGCGGGGGTACGGAGCGGAGTGGAGGGGGAGTAGCGGGGGTACGGAGGGGAGTGGAGGGGGAGTAGCGGGGATACGGGGGGAAGTAGCGGGGGTACGGAGGAGAGTGGAGGGGGAGTAGCGCGGGGGTACGGAGGGAGGGGGAGTAGCGCGGGGGTACGGAGGGAGGGGGAGTAGCGCGGGGGTACGGAGGGAGGGGGAGTAGCGCGGGGGTACGGAGGGAGGGGGAGTAGCGCGGGGGTACGGAGGGAGGGGGAGTAGCGCGTCGGTACGGAGGGAGGGGGAGTAGCGCGGGGGTACGGAGGGAGGGGGAGTAGCGCGGGGGTACGGAGGGAGGGGGAGTAGCGCGGGGGTACGGAGGGAGGGGGAGTAGCGCGGGGGTACGGAGGGAGGGGGAGTAGCGCGGGGGTACGGAGGGAGGGGGAGTAGCGCGGGGGTACGGAGGGAGGGGGAGTAGCGCGGGGGTACGGAGGGAGGGGGAGTAGCGCGGGGGTACGGAGGGAGGGGGAGTAGCGCGGGGGTACGGAGGGAGGGGGAGTAGCGCGGGGGTACGGAGGGAGGGGGAGTAGCGCGGGGGTACGGAGGGAGGGGGAGTAGCGCGGGGGTACGGAGGGAGGGGGAGTAGCGCGGGGGTACGGAGGGAGGGGGAGTAGCGCGGGGGTACGGAGGGAGGGGGAGTAGCGCGGGGGTACGGAGGGAGGGGGAGTAGCGCGGGGGTACGGAGGGAGGGGGAGTAGCGCGGGGGTACGGAGGGAGGGGGAGTAGCGCGGGGGTACGGAGGGAGGGGGAGTAGCGCGGGGGTACGGAGGGAGGGGGAGTAGCGCGGGGGTACGGAGGGAGGGGGAGTAGCGCGGGGGTACGGAGGGAGGGGGAGTAGCGCGGGGGTACGGAGGGAGGGGGAGTAGCGCGGGGGTACGGAGGGAGGGGGAGTAGCGCGGGGGTACGGAGGGAGGGGGAGTAGCGCGGGGGTACGGAGGGAGGGGGAGTAGCGCGGGGGTACGGAGGGAGGGGGAGTAGCGCGGGGGTACGGAGGGAGGGGGAGTAGCGCGGGGGTACGGAGGGGGAGTAGCGCGGGGGTACGGAGGGGGAGTAGCGGGGGTACGGAGGGGGAGTAGCGGGGGTACGGAGGGGGAGTAGCGGGGGTACGGAGGGGGAGTAGCGGGGGTACGGAGGGGAGTAGCGGGGGTACGGAGGGGGAGTAGCGGGGGTACGAAGGGGAGTAGCGGGGGTACGGAGGGGAGTAGCGGGGGTACGGAGGGGAGTAGCGGGGGTACGGAGGGGAGTAGCGGGGGTACGGAGGGGGAGTAGCGGGGGTACGGAGGGGGGGTACGGAGGGGGAGTAGCGGGGGTACGGAGGGGGAGTAGCGGGGGTACGGAGGGGGAGTAGCGGGGGTACGGAGGGGAGTGGAGGGGGAGTAGCGGGGGTACGGAGGGGAGTAGCGGGGGTACGGAGGGGGAGTAGCGGGGGTACGGAGGGGAGTAGCGGGGGTACGGAGGGGAGTGGAGGGGGAGTAGCGGGGGTACGGAGGGGAGTAGCGGGGGTACGGAGGGGGAGTAGCGGGGGTACGGAGGGGGAGTAGCGGGGGTACGGAGGGGGAGTAGCGGGGGTACGGAGGGGGAGTAGCGGGGGTACGGAGGGGGAGTAGCGGGGGTACGGAGGGGGAGTAGCGGGGGTACGGAGGGGGAGTAGCGGGGGTACGGAGGGGAAGTAGCGGGGGTACGGAGGGGAGTAGCGGGGGTACGGAGTGGAGGGGGAGTAGCGGGGGTACGGAGGGGAAGTAGCGGGGGTACAGACGGAGGGGGAGTAGCGGGTGTAGGGGAGTAGCGGGGGTACGGAGGGGGAGTAGCGCGGGGGTACGGAGGGGGAGTAGCGCGGGGGTACGGAGGGGGAGTAGCGCGGGGGTACGGAGGGGGAGTAGCGGGGGTACGGAGGGGGAGTAGCGGGGGTACGGAGGGGGAGTAGCGGGGGTACGGAGGGGGAGTAGCGGGGGTACGGAGGGGGAGTAGCGGGGGTACGGAGGAGGAGTAGCGGGGGTACGGAGGAGGAGTAGCGGGGGTACGGAGGAGGAGTAGCGGGGGTACGGAGGGGAGTGGAGGGGGAGTAGCGGGGGTACGGAGGGGGAGTAGCGGGGGTACGGAGGGGGAGTAGCGGGGGTACGGAGGGGGAGTAGCGGGGGTACGGAGGGGGAGTAGCGGGGGTACGGAGGGGGAGTAGCGGGGGTACGGAGGGGGAGTAGCGGGGGTACGGAGGGGGAGTAGCGGGGGTACGGGGGGGGAGTAGCGGGGGTACGGGGGGGGAGTAGCGGGGGTACGGGGGGGGAGTAGCGGGGGTGTGGGGGGGGGAGTAGCGGGGGTACGGAGGGGGAGTAGCGGGGGTACGGAGGGGAGTGGAGGGGAGTAGCGGGGGTACAGAGGGGGAGTAGCGGGGGTACAGAGGGGGAGTAGCGGGGGTACGGAGGGGAGTGGCGGGGATGTGGGGGGGTTATTTCCGTGGGGCATTGTCAGTAACTTCTCTGCTCTCCCCCACAGCAAACATGTCCTACAAGGAGAACTTCAACCCAGCGTCCGGTGCTAGCAAGGTAGTGTGTCAGTGTGTCAGTGTGTCAGTGTGTCAGTGTGTCAGTGTGTCAGTGTGTCAGTGTGTCAGTGTGTCAGTGTGTCAGTGTGTCAGTGTGTCAGTGTGTCAGTGTGTCAGTGTGTCAGTGTGTCAGTGTGTCCGACGGTCTGTCTCTGGGGGCGGTCACGCTGTCGGACGGTCTGTCTCTGGGAGCGGTCACGCTGTCGGACGTCTGTCTCTGGGGGCGGTCACGCTGCGGGACGGTCTGTCTCTGGGGGCGGTCACGCTGTCGGACGTCTGTCTCTGGGGGCGGTCACGCTGTCGGACGTCTGTCTCTGGGGGCGGTCACGCTGCGGGACGGTCTGTCTCTGGGGGCGGTCACGCTGCGGGACGGTCTGTCTCTGGGGGCGGTCACGCTGCGGGACGGTCTGTCTCTGGGGGCGGTCACGCTGTCGGACGTCTGTCTCTGGGGGCGGTCACGCTGTCGGACGTCTGTCTCTGGGAGCGGTCACGCTGTCGGAGGGTCTGTCTCTGGGAGCGGTCACGCTGTCGGAGGGTCTGTCTCTGGGAGCGGTCACGCTGTCGGACGGTCTGTCTCTGGGGGCGGTCACGCTGTCGGACGTCTGTCTCTGGGAGCGGTCACGCTGTCGGACGGTCTGTCTCTGGGGGCGGTCACGCTGTCGGACGTCTGTCTCTGGGAGCGGTCACGCTGTCGGACGTCTGTCTCTGGGAGCGGTCACGCTGTCGGACGTCTGTCTCTGGGGGCGGTCACGCTGTCGGACGGTCTGTCTCTGGGGGCGGTCACGCTGTCGGACGTCTGTCTCTGGGGGCGGTCACGCTGTCGGACGTCTGTCTCTGGGGGCGGTCACGCTGTCGGACGTCTGTCTCTGGGGGCGGTCACGCTGTCGGACGTCTGTCTCTGGGGGCGGTCACGCTGTCGGACGTCTGTCTCTGGGGGCGGTCACGCTGTCGGACGTCTGTCTCTGGGGGCGGTCACGCTGTCGGACGTCTGTCTCTGGGGGCGGTCACGCTGTCGGACGGTCTGTCTCTGGGGGCGGTCACGCTGTCGGACGGTCTGTCTCTGGGGGCGGTCACGCTGTCGGACGTCTGTCTCTGGGGGCGGTCACGCTGTCGGACGTCTGTCTCTGGGGGCGGTCACGCTGTCGGACGGTCTGTCTCTGGGGGCGGTCACGCTGTCGGACGTCTGTCTCTGGGGGCGGTCACGCTGTCGGACGTCTGTCTCTGGGGGCGGTCACGCTGTCGGACGTCTGTCTCTGGGGGCGGTCACGCTGTCGGACGGTCTGTCTCTGGGGGCGGCCACGCTGTCGGACGGTCTGTCTCTGGGGGCGGTCACGCTGTCGGACGTCTGTCTCTGGGGGCGGTCACGCTGTCGGACGGTCTGTCTCTGGGGGCGGTCACGCTGTCGGACGTCTGTCTCTGGGGGCGGTCACGCTGTCGGACGGTCTGTCTCTGGGGGCGGTCACGCTGTCGGACGTCTGTCTCTGGGAGCGGTCACGCTGTCGGACGTCTGTCTCTGGGGGCGGTCACGCTGTCGGACGTCTGTCTCTGGGGGCGGTCACGCTGTCGGACGTCTGTCTCTGGGAGCGGTCACGCTGTCGGACGTCTGTCTCTGGGGGCGGTCACGCTGTCGGACGTCTGTCTCTGGGGGCGGTCACGCTGTCGGACGGTCTGTCTCTGGGGGCGGTCACGCTGTCGGACGTCTGTCTCTGGGGGCGGCCACGCTGTCGGACCGTCTGTCTCTGGGGGCGGTCACGCTGTCGGACGGTCTGTCTCTGGGGGCGGCCACGCTGTCGGACGGTCTGTCTCTGGGGGCGGTCACGCTGTCGGACGGTCTGTCTCTGGGGGCGGTCACGCTGTCGGACGGTCTGTCTCTGGGGGCGGTCACGCTGTCGGACGGTCTGTCTCTGGGGGCGGCCACGCTGTCGGACGGTCTGTCTCTGGGGGCGGTCACGCTGTCGGACGTCTGTCTCTGGGGGCGGTCACGCTGTCGGACGTCTGTCTCTGGGAGCGGTCACGCTGTCGGACGTCTGTCTCTGGGAGCGGTCACGCTGTCGGACGTCTGTCTCTGGGGGCGGTCACGCTTTCGGACGTCTGTCTCTGGGAGCGGTCACGCTGTCGGACGGTCTGTCTCTGGGAGCGGTCACGCTGTCGGACGGTCTGTCTCTGGGGGCGGTCACGCTGTCGGGCGGTCTGTCTCTGGGGGCGGTCACGCTGTCGGACGTCTGTCTCTGGGGGCTGTCACGCTGTCGGACGTCTGTCTCTGGGGGCGGTCACGCTGTCGGACGGTCTGTCTCTGGGGGCGGTCACGCTGTCGGACGTCTGTCTCTGGGAGCGGTCACGCTGTCGGACGTCTGTCTCTGGGGGCGGTCACGCTGTCGGACGTCTGTCTCTGGGAGCGGTCACGCTGTCGGACGGTCTGTCTCTGGGGGCGGTCACGCTGTCGGACGTCTGTCTCTGGGGGCGGCCACGCTGTCGGACGGTCTGTCTCTGGGGGCGGTCACGCTGTCGGACGGTCTGTCTCTGGGGGCGGTCACGCTGTCGGACGGTCTGTCTCTGGGGGCGGCCACGCTGTCGGACGGTCTGTCTCTGGGGGCGGTCACGCTGTCGGACGTCTGTCTCTGGGAGCGGTCACGCTGTCGGACGTCTGTCTCTGGGAGCGGTCACGCTGTCGGACGTCTGTCTCTGGGGGCGGTCACGCTGTCGGACGGTCTGTCTCTGGGAGCGGTCACGCTGTCGGACGGTCTGTCTCTGGGGGCGGTCACGCTGTCGGGCGGTCTGTCTCTGGGGGCGGTCACGCTGTCGGACGTCTGTCTCTGGGGGCTGTCACGCTGTCGGACGTCTGTCTCTGGGGGCGGTCACGCTGTCGGACGGTCTGTCTCTGGGGGCGGTCACGCTGTCGGACGTCTGTCTCTGGGAGCGGTCACGCTGTCGGACGTCTGTCTCTGGGAGCGGTCACGCTGTCGGACGTCTGTCTCTGGGGGCGGTCACGCTGTCGGACGGTCTGTCTCTGGGAGCGGTCACGCTGTCGGACGTCTGTCTCTGGGGGCGGTCACGCTGTCGGACGTCTGTCTCTGGGGGCGGTCACGCTGTCGGACGTCTGTCTCTGGGGGCTGTCACGCTGTCGGACGTCTGTCTCTGGGGGCGGTCACGCTGTCGGACCGTCTGTCTCTGGAGGTAGATATCCATGCTTCAGCACAGGTGATCCAGTTATTCTGATTGAGCCACCTGTGCTGAAGCTGGGACATCCCTAAAAGCTGACCTGGGGGTGTCCCGGGAGGACTGGGGTCGGCCGCCCCTCCCCCAGACCATATCGCCCAGCGGAGCCAGTAAATCTCGCGCCGGTACCACTGGACTAGCAGCTTGCGCATCTTCCCGGGACCGCCCGCTCGCGTGACGTCGGTACAAGCGCCTGGCGTCACGGTAAAGCAAGATATAACGCGCGCGTTGGTCATCGCTTCCAAAAAACAACGTTTTTCATAACATCAATATTTTGGTCTGAAGCCAGATGGAGGCGCACAGCGCCGGGGATCCCTAAATACGTCGGGGCACGCTGAGTCGATTTGTCCGCTCTTGCGACGGTTTAGGACTTCTCGCCGTTGAGGGCAGCTTACCACCGGCCGGCTCGCCACGAAGGTGACTCCCTAACCTTACCCCAAAAGTCCCTAACGTCAAGTCCTTACCCAAGCCTGCTAACCCCTTCCAAGGCTAATCTTCACCCTAAAATACTTAACCCCAAAATACTTAACCCCTTACCCAGAAGTCCCATAAGCGGGGGTCCCCCTTACCCAGAAGTCCCATAAGCGGGGGTCCCCCTTACCCAGAAGTCCCATAAGCGGGGGTCCCCCTTACCCAGAAGTCCCATAAGCGGGGGACCCCCTTACCCAGGAGTCCCATAAGCGGGGGTACCCCTTACCCAGAAGTTCCATAAGCGGGGGACCCCCTTACCCAGAAGTCCCATAAGCGGGGGTCCCCCTTACCCAGAAGTCCCATAAGCGGGGGTCCCCCTTACCCAGAAGTCCCATAAGCGGGGGTCCCCCTTACCCAGAAGTTCCATAAGCGGGGGACCCCCTTACCAAGAAGTCCCATAAGCGGGGGACCCCCTTACCCAGAAGTCCCACAAGCGGGGGACCCCCTTACCCAGAAGTCCCACAAGCGGGGGACCCCCTTACCCAGAAGTCCCACAAGCGGGGGACCCCCTTACCCAGAAGTCCCACAAGCGGGGGACCCCCTTACCCAGAAGTCCCACAAGCGGGGGACCCCCTTACCCAGAAGTCCCACAAGCGGGGGACCCCCTTACCCAGAAGTCCCACAAGCGGGGGACCCCCTTACCCAGAAGTCCCACAAGCGGGGGACCCCCTTACCCAGAAGTCCCACAAGCGGGGGACCCCCTTACCCAGAAGTCCCACAAGCGGGGGGACCCCTTTACCTAGAAGTCCCACAAGCGGGGGGACCCCTTTACCTAGAAGTCCCATAAGCGGGGGACCCCTTTACCTAGAAGTCCCATAAGCGGGGGACCCCTTTACCTAGAAGTCCCATAAGCGGGGGAACCCTTTACCCAGAAGTCCCATAAGCGGGGGACCCCTTTACCCAGAAGTCCCATAAGCGGGGGACCCCTTTACCCAGAAGTCCCATAAGCGGGGGACCCCTTTACCTAGAAGTCCCATAAGCGGGGGACCCCTTTACCTAGAAGTCCCATAAGCGGGGGGACCCCTTTACCTAGAAGTCCCATAAGCGGGGGACCCCCTTACCCAGAAGTCCCACAAGCGGGGGACCCCCTTACCCAGAAGTCCCACAAGCGGGGGGACCCCTTTACCTAGAAGTCCCACAAGCGGGGGGACCCCTTTACCTAGAAGTCCCATAAGCGGGGGACCCCTTTACCTAGAAGTCCCATAAGCGGGGGACCCCTTTACCTAGAAGTCCCATAAGCGGGGGACCCCTTTACCCAGAAGTCCCATAAGCGGGGGACCCCTTTACCCAGAAGTCCCATAAGCGGGGGACCCCTTTACCCAGAAGTCCCATAAGCGGGGGACCCCTTTACCTAGAAGTCCCATAAGCGGGGGGACCCCTTTACCTAGAAGTCCCATAAGCGGGGGAACCCCCTTACCCAGGAGTCCCATAAGCGGGGGGACCCCCTTACCCAGGAGTCCCATAAGCGGGGGGACCCCCTTACCCAGGAGTCCCATAAGCGGGGGGACCCCCTTACCCAGGAGTCCCATAAGCGGGGGGACCCCCTTACCCAGGAGTCCCATAAGCGGGGGGACCCCTTTACCCAGGAGTCCCATAAGCGGGGGGACCCCCTTACCCAGGAGTCCCATAAGCGGGGGGACCCCCTTACCCAGGAGTCCCAAAAGCGGGGGGACCCCCTTACCCAGGAGTCCCATAAGCGGGGGGACCCCCTTACCCAGGAGTCCCATAAGCGGGGGGACCCCCTTACCCAGGAGTCCCATAAGCGGGGGGACCCCCTTACCCAGGAGTCCCATAAGCGGGGGGACCCCCTTACCCAGGAGTCCCATAAGCGGGGGACCCCCTTACCCAGGAGTCCCATAAGCGGGGGGACCCCCTTACCCAGGAGTCCCATAAGCGGGGGGACCCCCTTACCCAGGAGTCCCATAAGCGGGGGGGACCCCCTTACCCAGGAGTCCCATAAGCGGGGGGACCCCCTTACCCAGGAGTCCCATAAGCGGGGGGACCCCCTTACCCAGGAGTCCCATAAGCGGGGGGACCCCCTTAATAACTTTCCTCCGCGGCGAGTTGGCTGCGGTGAGTTGTCCTGTTCCGCGCTCTCGGTCCTTCCGCGGGTCACGGCCGGTAGGGGGCGTTGTGCCACCCTTTCTCGCCTCGGAAGCCGTGTTCGCCCACCTATCGAAAGACCTACTGTCGGGTTTGTGCCGTTTAGGACAAAGCTGCCTCTCACCTTGGTGTTTGAGCATTGGAGACCCCCGGCGTGGACGCCGGACACCCCCCCCGGCGTGGACGCCGGACACCCCCCCCGGCGTGGACGCCGGACACCCCCCCCGGCGTGGACGCCGGACACCCCCCCCGGCGTGGACGCCGGACACCCCCCCCGGCGTGGACGCCGGACACCCCCCCCGGCGTGGACGCCGGACACCCCCCCCGGCGTGGACGCCGGACACCCCCCCCGGCGTGGACGCCGGACACCCCCCCCGGCGTGGACGCCGGACACCCCCCCCGGCGTGGAAGCCGGACACCCCCCCCCCGGCGTGGACGCCGGACACCCCCCCCGGCGTGGACGCCGGACACCCCCCCCGGCGTGGACGCCGGACACCCCCCCCGGCGTGGACGCCGGACACCCCCCCCGGCGTGGACGCCGGACACCCCCCCCGGCGTGGACGCCGGACACCCCCCCCCGGCGTGGACGCCGGACACCCCCCCCCCGGCGTGGACGCCGGACACCCCCCCCCGGCGTGGACGCCGGACACCCCCCCCCCGGCGTGGACGCCGGACACCCCCCCCCCCCGGCGTGGACGCCGGACACCCCCCCCCCCGGCGTGGACGCCGGACACCCCCCCCCGGCGTGGACGCCGGACACCCCCCCCCGGCGTGGACGCCGGACACCCCCCCCGGCGTGGACGCCGGACACCCCCCCCCGGCGTGGACGCCGGACACCCCCCCCCGGCGTGGACGCCGGACACCCCCCCCCGGCGTGGACGCCGGACACCCCCCCCCGGCGTGGACGCCGGACACGCGAGCCACGTTGCGTGCTCTTGTGGCGCCCGAGACAACGTAGGTTCGGTGAGAGGGGGAAGAGCGGCAGAACGACCCAGCAAGCCCACAAGGGCGGGCGGCCTCTTGTAGCGCGTCGGCGGTCGCTCACGGTCCCTGAGTATAAAGCCGGGATCTGGCGGTGCTCTCGGTGACTGCTCGGGGGGAGACCATCGTGTGCGGTCACTGGGACGCGCGGGGTGGGGGCTTCTCTGGGGGTGGGGGCTTCTCTGGGGGGAGAGCTTCAGTTTAACAACGTTGGAAACGCGTCGAAACTTTGATTTTGTAATAAAAAATTTGGAATTCCGTCTTGTTGGGTGCGGGTGTGTAACGTGTGCGGGTGTGTAACGTGTGCGGGTGTGTAACGTGTGCGGGTGTGTAACGTGTGCGGGTGTGTAACGTGTGCGGGTGTGTAACGGGTGCGGAACGGGTGCGGGTGTGTAACGGGTGTGTAACGGGTGCGGGTGTGTAACGTGTAACGTGTGCGGGTGTGTAACGTGTGCGGGTGTGTAACGTGTGCGGGTGTGTAACGGGTGCGGGTGTGTAACGGGTGCGGGTGTGTAACGGGTGCGGGTGTGTAACGGGTGCGGGTGTGTAACGGGTGCGGGTGTGTAACGGGTGCGGGTGCGTAACGGGTGCGGGTGCGTAGCGGGTGTGTAACGGGTGCGGGTGTATAACGGGTGCGGGTGTGTAGCAGGTGTGGGTGTGTAGCGGGTGTGTAACGGGTACGGGTGTGTAGCGGGTGTGTAACGGGTGCGGGTGTGTAGCGGGTGTGTAACGGGTGCGGGTGTGTAGCGGGTGCGGGTGTGTAGCGGGTGCGGGTGTGTAGCGGGTGTGTAACGGGTGCGGGTGTGTAGCGGGTGCGGGTGTGTAACGGGTGCGGGTGTGTAGCGGGTGCGGGTGTGTAGCGGGTGTGTTACGGGTGCGGGTGTGTAGCGGGTGCGGGTGTGTAGCGGGTGCGGGTGTGTAGCGGGTGTGTAGCGGGTGTGTAGCGGGTGCGGGTGTGTAGCGGGTGCGGGTGTGTAGCGGCGGCTCCACTATAATGGCTGTTTTCTGCCCGTCTCCCCGCAGTTCACCCCGTCCGGAGCATCGGGAGCTCAGCGCGTCCTGCAGAAGGAGCCCTTTGTGTCCATATTTACCACGCCGGCTGACTCGCTGCTGTCTCAGAGGGCACAGCTGGCTCGTAGCAACGCCCATCTGTCAGGTACTGTCACTGTGTCACTGTGTCACACTGCGGGGGAGGGACAGACTCATAGCTCCCTTCTGTCTGTGTCACTATTGTGTCACCCTGCAGGGGGAGAGACAGGCTCATAGCTCCCTTCTGACTGTGTCACCCTGCGGGGGAGGGACAGACACATAGCTCCCTTCTGTCTGTGTCACTGTGTCACCCTGCGGGGGGAGGGACAGACTCATAGCTCCCTTCTGTCTGTGTCACTGTGTCACCCTGCGGGGGGGAGGGACAGACTCATAGCTCCCTTCTGTCTGTGTCACTGTGTCACCCTGCGGGGGGAGGGACAGACTCATAGCTCCCTTCTGTCTGTCACTGTGTCACCCTGCGGGGGGAGGGACAGGCTCATAGCTCCCTTCTGTCTGTGTCACTGTGTCACCCTGCGGGGGGAGGGACAGGCTCATAGCTCCCTTCTGTCTGTGTCACTGTCACCCTGCGGGGGGAGGGACAGGGTCATAGCTCCCTTCTGTCTGTGTCACTGTATCACCCTGCTGGGGGAGGGACAGGCTCATAGCTCCCTTCTGTCTGTGTCACTGTGTCACCCTGCTGGGGGAGGGACAGACTCATAGCTCCCTTCTGTCTGTGTCACTATGTCACCCTGCTGGGGGAGGGACAGACTCATAGCTCCCTTCTGTCTGTGTCACTGTGTCACCCTGCGGGGGGAGGGACAGACTCATAGCTCCCTTCTGTCTGTGTCACTGTGTCACCCTGCGGGGGGAGGGACAGGCTCATAGCTCCCTTCTGTCTGTGTCACTGTCACCCTGCGGGGGGAGGGACAGGGTCATAGCTCCCTTCTGTCTGTGTCACTGTATCACCCTGCTGGGGGAGGGACAGGCTCATAGCTCCCTTCTGTCTGTGTCACTGTGTCACCCTGCGGGGGGAGGGACAGTCTCATAGCTCCCTTCTGTCTGTGTCACTGTGTCACCCTGCGGGAGGAGGGACAGTCTCATAGCTCCCTTCTGTCTGTGTCACTGTGTCACCCTGCTGGGGGAGGGACAGGCTCATAGCTCCCTTCTGTCTGTGTCACTGTATCACCCTGCTGGGGGAGGGACAGGCTCATAGCTCCCTTCTGTCTGTGTCACTGTGTCACCCTGCGGGGGGGAGGGACAGACTCATAGCTCCCTTCTGTCTGTATCACCCTGCTGGGGGAGGGACAGGCTCATAGCTCCCTTCTGTCTGTGTCACTGTGTCACCCTGCGGGGGGGAGGGACAGACTCATAGCTCCCTTCTGTCTGTGTCACTGTGTCACCCTGCGGGGGGAGGGACAGTCTCATAGCTCCCTTCTGTCTGTGTCACTGTGTCACCCTGCGGGGGGAGGGACAGACTCATAGCTCCCTTCTGTCTGTGTCACTGTGTCACCCTGCGGGGGGAGGGACAGACTCATAGCTCCCTTCTGTCTGTGTCACTGTGTCACCCTGCGGGGGGAGGGACAGGCTCATAGCTCCCTTCTGTCTGTGTCACTGTGTCACCCTGCGGGGGAAGGGACAGACTCATAGCTCCCTTCTGTCTGTGTCACTGTGTCACCCTGCGGGGGGAGGGACAGGCTCATAGCTCCCTTCTGTCTGTGTCACTGTGTCACCCTGCGGGGGGAGGGACAGACTCATAGCTCCCTTCTGTCTGTGTCACTGTGTCACCCTGCGGGGGGAGGGACAGACTCATAGCTCCCTTCTGTCTGTGTCACTGTATCACCCTGCTGGGGGAGGGACAGGCTCATAGCTCCCTTCTGTCTGTGTCACTGTGTCACCCTGCGGGGGGAGGGACAGTCTCATAGCTCCCTTCTGTCTGTGTCACTGTATCACCCTGCTGGGAGAGGGACAGTCTCATAGCTCCCTTCTGTTTGTGTCACTGTATCACCCTGCTGGGGGAGGGACAGGCTCATAGCTCCCTTCTGTCTGTGTCACTGTGTCACCCTGCGGGGGGAGGGACAGTCTCATAGCTCCCTTCTGTCTGTGTCACTGTGTCACCCTGCGGGAGGAGGGACAGTCTCATAGCTTCCTTCTGTCTGTGTCACTGTGTCACCCTGCTGGGGGAGGGACAGGCTCATAGCTCCCTTCTGTCTGTGTCACCCTGCGGGGGGAGGGACAGGCTCATAGCTCCCTTCTGTCTGTGTCACTGTGTCACCCTGCGGGGGGAGGGACAGACTCATAGCTCCCTTCTGTCTGTGTCACTGTGTCACCCTGCTGGGGGAGGGACAGGCTCATAGCTCCCTTCTGTCTGTGTCACTGTGTCACCCTGCGGGGGAGGGACAGACTCATAGCTCCCTTCTGTCTGTGTCACTGTGTCACCCTGCGGGGGGGGAGGGACAGACTCATAGCTCCCTTCTGTCTGTGTCACTATGTCACCCTGCGGGGGGAGGGACAGACTCATAGCTCCCTTCTGTCTGTGTCACTGTGTCACCCTGCGGGGGGAGGGACAGACTCATAGCTCCCTTCTGTCTGTGTCACTGTGTCACCCTGCGGGGGGAGGGACAGACACATAGCTCCCTTCTGTCTGTGTCACTGTGTCACCCTGCGGGAGGAGGGACAGTCTCATAGCTCCCTTCTGTCTGTGTCACTGTGTCACCCTGCGGGGGAGGGACAGGCTCATAGCTCCCTTCTGTCTGTGTCACTGTGTCACCCTGCGGGGGGAGGGACAGTCTCATAGCTCCCTTCTGTCTGTGTCACTGTGTCACCCTGCGGGGGGAGGGACAGGCTCATAGCTCCCTTCTGTCTGTGTCACTGTGTCACCCTGCGGGGGGAGGGACAGGCTCATAGCTCCCTTCTGTCTGTGTCACTGTGTCACCCTGCGGGGGGAGGGACAGGCTCATAGCTCCCTTCTGTCTGTGTCACTGTGTCACCCTGCTGGGGGAGGGACAGACTCATCGCTCCCTTCTGTCTGTCACTGTGTCACTGTGTCACCCTGCGGGAGGAGGGACAGACTCATAGCCCCCTTCTGTCTGTGTCACTGTGTCACCCTGCGGGGGGAGGGACAGACTCATAGCTCCCTTCTGTCTGTGTCACTGTGTCACCCTGCGGGGGAGGGACAGACTCATAGCTCCCTTCTGTCACTGTGTCACTGTGTCACCCTGCGGGGGGAGGGACAGGCTCATCGCTCCCTTCTGTCTGTGTCTGTGTCACCCTGCGGGGGAGGGACAGTCTCATAGCTCCCTTCTGTCTGTATCACTGTGTCACCCTGCGGGGGGAGGGACAGGCTCATAGCCCCCTTCTGTCTGTGTCACTGTGTCACCCCGCGGGGGGAGGGACAGACTCATAGCTCCCTTCTGTCTGTGTCACTGTGTCACCCTGCGGGGGGAGGGACAGACTCATAGCCCCCTTCTGTCTGTGTCACTGTGTCACCCTGCGGGGGGAGGGACAGGCTCATAGCTCCCTTCTGTCTGTGTCACTGTGTCACCCTGCGGGGGGAGGGACAGACTCATAGCTCCCTTCTGTCTGTGTCACTGTGTCACCCTGCGGGGGGTGGGACAGACTCATAGCTCCCTTCTGTCTGTGTCACTGTGTCACCCTGCGGGGGGTGGGACAGACTCATAGCTCCCTTCTGTCTGTGTCACTGTATCACCCTGCGGGGGGAGGGACAGGCTCATAGCTCCCTTCTGTCTGTGTCACTGTGTCACCCTGCGGGGGGAGGGACAGACTCATAGCTCCCTTCTGTCTGTGTCACTGTGTCACCCTGCGGGGGGTGGGACAGACTCATAGCTCCCTTCTGTCTGTGTCACTGTATCACCCTGCGGGGGGAGGGACAGGCTCATAGCTCCCTTCTGTCTGTGTCACTGTGTCACCCTGCGGGGGAGGGACAGGCTCATAGCTCCCTTCTGTCTGTGTCACTGTGTCACCCTGCGGGGGGAGGGACAGGCTCATAGCTCCCTTCTGTCTGTGTCACTGTGTCACCCTGCGGGGGGAGGGACAGACACATAGCTCCCTTCTGTCTGTGCCACTGTGTCACCCTGCGGGGGGAGGGACAGTCTCATAGCCCCCTTCTGTCTGTGTCACTGTGTCACCCCGCGGGGGGAGGGACAGACTCATAGCTCCCTTCTGTCTGTGTCACTGTGTCACCCTGCGGGGGGAGGGACAGACACATAGCTCCCTTCTGTCTGTGCCACTGTGTCACCCTGCGGGGGGAGGGACAGTCTCATAGCCCCCTTCTGTCTGTGTCACTGTGTCACCCTGCGGGGGGAGGGACAGACCCATAGCTCCCTTCTGTCTGTGTCACTGTGTCACCCTGCGGGGGGTGGGACAGACTCATAGCTCCCTTCTGTCTGTGTCACTGTGTCACCCTGCGGGGGGAGGGACAGACTCATAGCTCCCTTCTGTCTGTGTCACTGTGTCACCCTGCGGGGGGTGGGACAGACTCATAGCTCCCTTCTGTCTGTGTCACTGTGTCACCCTGCGGGGGGTGGGACAGACTCATAGCTCCCTTCTGTCTGTGTCACTGTATCACCCTGCGGGGGGAGGGACAGGCTCATAGCTCCCTTCTGTCTGTGTCACTGTGTCACCCTGCGGGGGGAGGGACAGACTCATAGCTCCCTTCTGTCTGTGTCACTGTGTCACCCTGCGGGGGAGGGACAGGCTCATAGCTCCCTTCTGTCTGTGTCACTGTGTCACCCTGCGGGGGAGGGACAGACACATAGCTCCCTTCTGTCTGTGTCACTGTGTCACCCTGCGGGGGGAGGGACAGGCTCATAGCTCCCTTCTGTCTGTGTCACTGTGTCACCCTGCGGGGGGAGGGACAGGCTTATAGCTCCCTTCTGTCTGTGTCACTGTCACCCTGCGGGGGAGGGACAGGCTCATAGCTCCCTTCTGTCTGTGTCACTGTGTCACCCTGCGGGGGGTGGGACAGACTCATAGCTCCCTTCTGTCTGTGTCACTGTGTCACCCTGCGGGGGGAGGGACAGACTCATAGCTCCCTTCTGTCTGTGTCACTGTGTCACCCTGCGGGGGGAGGGACAGTCTCATAGCTTCCTTCTGTCTGTGTCACTGTGTCACCCTGCGGGGGGTGGGACAGACTCATAGCTCCCTTCTGTCTGTGTCACTGTGTCACCCTGCGGGGGGTGGGACAGACTCATAGCTCCCTTCTGTCTGTGTCACTGTATCACCCTGCGGGGGGAGGGACAGGCTCATAGCTCCCTTCTGTCTGTGTCACTGTGTCACCCTGCGGGGGGAGGGACAGACTCATAGCTCCCTTCTGTCTGTGTCACTGTGTCACCCTGCGGGGGAGGGACAGGCTCATAGCTCCCTTCTGTCTGTGTCACTGTGTCACCCTGCGGGGGAGGGACAGACACATAGCTCCCTTCTGTCTGTGTCACTGTGTCACCCTGCGGGGGGAGGGACAGGCTCATAGCTCCCTTCTGTCTGTGTCACTGTGTCACCCTGCGGGGGGGAGGGACAGACTCATAGCTCCCTTCTGTCTGTGTCACTGTGTCACCCTGCGGGGGGAGGGACAGGCTTATAGCTCCCTTCTGTCTGTGTCACTGTGTCACCCTGCGGGGGGAGGGACAGGCTCATAGCTCCCTTCTGTCTGTGTCACTGTGTCACCCTGCGGGGGGGAGGGACAGACTCATAGCTCCCTTCTGTCTGTGTCACTGTGTCACCCTGCGGGGGGAGGGACAGGCTCATAGCTCCCTTCTGCCTGTGTCACTGTGTCACCCTGCGGGGGGAGGGACAGGCTCATAGCTCCCTTCTGTCTGTGTCACTGTGTCACCCTGCGGGGGGAGGGACAGACTCATAACTCCCTTCTGTCTGTGTCACTGTGTCACCCTGCGGGGGGAGGGACAGGCTCATAGCTCCCTTCTGTCTGTGTCACTGTGTCACCCTACGGGGGAGAGACAGTCTCATAGCTCCCTTCTGCCTGTGTCACTGTGTCACCCTGCGGGGGGAGGGACAGGCTCATAGCTCCCTTCTGTCTGTGTCACTGTGTCACTCTGCGGGGGAGGGACAGGCTCATAGCTCCCTTCTGTCTGTGTCAGTGCGTCACCCTGCGGGGGGAGGGACAGACACATAGCTCCCTTCTGTCTGTGTCACTGTGTCACCCTGCGGGGGGAGGGACAGTCTCATAGCTCTCTTCTGTTTGTGTCACTGTGTCACCCTGCGGGGGGAGGGACAGGCTCATAGCTCCCTTCTGTCTGTGTCACTGTCACCCTGCGGGGGGAGGGACAGGCTCATAGCTCCCTTCTGTATGGGTCACTGTGTCACCCTGCGGGGGAGGGACAGACTCATAGCTCCCTTCTGTATGGGTCACTGTGTCACCCTGCGGGGGGAGGGGGAGGCTCATAGCTCCCTTCTATCTGTGTCACTGTGTCACCCTGCGGGGGGAAGGACAGACTCATAGCTCTCTTCTGTATGGGTCACTGTGTCACCCTGCGGGGGGAGGGACAGACTCATAGCTCCCTTCTATCTGTGTCACTGTGTCACCCTGCGGGGGGAAGGACAGACTCATAGCTCTCTTCTGTCTGTGTCACCCTGCGGGGGGAGGGGGAGGCTCATAGCTCCCTTCTGTCTGTGTCACTGTGTCACCCTGCGGGGGAGGGGGAGGCTCATAGCTCCCTTCTGTCTGTGTCACTGTGTCACCCTGCGGGGGGAGGGACAGACTCATAGCTCCCTTCTGTATGGGTCACTGTGTCACCCTGCGGGGGGAGGGACAGGCTCATAGCTCCCTTCTATCTGTGTCACTGTGTCACCCTGCGGGGGGAGGGACAGGCTCATAGCTCCCTTCTGTCTGTGTCACTGTGTCACCCTGCGGGGGAGGGACAGTCTCATAGCTCCCTTCTGTCTGTGTCACTGTGTCACCCTGCGGGGGAGGGACAGACTCATAGCTCCCTTCTGTCTGTGTCACCCTGCGGGGGGAGGGACAGACTCATAGCTCCCTTCTGTCTGTGTCACTGTGTCACCCTGCGGGGGGAGGGACAGTCTCATAGCTCCCTTCTGTCTGTGTCACTGTGTCACCCTGCGGGGGAGGGACAGACTCATAGCTCCCTTCTGTCTGTGTCACTGTGTCACCCTGCGGGGGGAGGGACAGTCTCATAGCTCCCTTCTGTCTGTGTCACTGTGTCACCCTGCGGGGGGAGGGACAGACTCATAGCTCCCTTCTGTCTGTGTCACTGTCACCCTGCATGGGGAGGGACAGACTCATAGCTCCCTTCTGTCTGTGTCACTGTGTCACCCTGCGGTGGGAGGGACAGGCTCATAGCTCCCTTCTGTCTGTGTCACTGTGTCACCCTGCGGGGGGAGGGACAGTCTCATAGCGCCTTCTGTCTGTCACTGTATCACCCTGCGGGGGGAGGTACAGGCTCATAGCTCCCTTCTGTCTGTGTCACTGTGTCACCCTGCGGGGGGAGGGACAGGCTCATAGCTCCCTTCTGTCTGTGTCACTGTGTCACCCTGCGGGGGAAGGACAGGCTCATAGCTCCCTTCTGTCTGTGTCACTGTGTCACCCTGCGGGGGGAGGGACAGGCTCATAGCTCCCTTCTGTCTGTGTCACTGTGTCACCCTGCGGGGGGAGGGACAGGCTCATAGCTCCCTTCTGTCTGTGTCACTGTGTCACCCTGCTGGGGGAGGGACAGACTCATAGCTCCCTTCCGTCTGTGTCACTGTGTCACCCTGCGGGGGAGGGACAGACTCATAGCTCCCTTCTGTCTGTCACTGTGTCACTGTGTCACCCTGCGGGAGGAGGGACAGACTCATAGCCCCCTTCTGTCTGTGTCACTGTGTCACCCTGCGGGGGGAGGGACAGACTCATAGCTCCCTTCTGTCTGTGTCACTGTGTCACCCTGCGGGGGAGGGACAGACTCATAGCTCCCTTCTGTCACTGTGTCACTGTGTCACCCTGCGGGGGGAGGGACAGGCTCATCGCTCCCTTCTGTCTGTGTCTGTGTCACCCTGCGGGGGAGGGACAGTCTCATAGCTCCCTTCTGTCTGTATCACTGTGTCACCCTGCGGGGGGAGGGACAGGCTCATAGCCCCCTTCTGTCTGTGTCACTGTGTCACCCCGCGGGGGGAGGGACAGACTCATAGCTCCCTTCTGTCTGTGTCACTGTGTCACCCTGCGGGGGGAGGGACAGACTCATAGCCCCCTTCTGTCTGTGTCACTGTGTCACCCTGCGGGGGGAGGGACAGGCTCATAGCTCCCTTCTGTCTGTGTCACTGTGTCACCCTGCGGGGGGAGGGACAGACTCATAGCTCCCTTCTGTCTGTGTCACTGTGTCACCCTGCGGGGGGTGGGACAGACTCATAGCTCCCTTCTGTCTGTGTCACTGTGTCACCCTGCGGGGGGTGGGACAGACTCATAGCTCCCTTCTGTCTGTGTCACTGTATCACCCTGCGGGGGGAGGGACAGGCTCATAGCTCCCTTCTGTCTGTGTCACTGTGTCACCCTGCGGGGGGAGGGACAGACTCATAGCTCCCTTCTGTCTGTGTCACTGTGTCACCCTGCGGGGGGTGGGACAGACTCATAGCTCCCTTCTGTCTGTGTCACTGTGTCACCCTGCGGGGGGTGGGACAGACTCATAGCTCCCTTCTGTCTGTGTCACTGTATCACCCTGCGGGGGGAGGGACAGGCTCATAGCTCCCTTCTGTCTGTGTCACTGTGTCACCCTGCGGGGGGAGGGACAGACTCATAGCTCCCTTCTGTCTGTGTCACTGTGTCACCCTGCGGGGGAGGGACAGGCTCATAGCTCCCTTCTGTCTGTGTCACTGTGTCACCCTGCGGGGGAGGGACAGACACATAGCTCCCTTCTGTCTGTGTCACTGTGTCACCCTGCGGGGGGAGGGACAGGCTCATAGCTCCCTTCTGTCTGTGTCACTGTGTCACCCTGCGGGGGGAGGGACAGACACATAGCTCCCTTCTGTCTGTGCCACTGTGTCACCCTGCGGGGGGAGGGACAGTCTCATAGCCCCCTTCTGTCTGTGTCACTGTGTCACCCCGCGGGGGGAGGGACAGACTCATAGCTCCCTTCTGTCTGTGTCACTGTGTCACCCTGCGGGGGGAGGGACAGACACATAGCTCCCTTCTGTCTGTGCCACTGTGTCACCCTGCGGGGGGAGGGACAGTCTCATAGCCCCCCTTCTGTCTGTGTCACTGTGTCACCCTGCGGGGGGAGGGACAGACCCATAGCTCCCTTCTGTCTGTGTCACTGTGTCACCCTGCGGGGGGTGGGACAGACTCATAGCTCCCTTCTGTCTGTGTCACTGTGTCACCCTGCGGGGGGAGGGACAGACTCATAGCTCCCTTCTGTCTGTGTCACTGTGTCACCCTGCGGGGGGTGGGACAGACTCATAGCTCCCTTCTGTCTGTGTCACTGTGTCACCCTGCGGGGGGTGGGACAGACTCATAGCTCCCTTCTGTCTGTGTCACTGTATCACCCTGCGGGGGGAGGGACAGGCTCATAGCTCCCTTCTGTCTGTGTCACTGTGTCACCCTGCGGGGGGAGGGACAGACTCATAGCTCCCTTCTGTCTGTGTCACTGTGTCACCCTGCGGGGGAGGGACAGGCTCATAGCTCCCTTCTGTCTGTGTCACTGTGTCACCCTGCGGGGGAGGGACAGACACATAGCTCCCTTCTGTCTGTGTCACTGTGTCACCCTGCGGGGGGAGGGACAGGCTCATAGCTCCCTTCTGTCTGTGTCACTGTGTCACCCTGCGGGGGGAGGGACAGGCTTATAGCTCCCTTCTGTCTGTGTCACTGTCACCCTGCGGGGGAGGGACAGGCTCATAGCTCCCTTCTGTCTGTGTCACTGTGTCACCCTGCGGGGGGTGGGACAGACTCATAGCTCCCTTCTGTCTGTGTCACTGTGTCACCCTGCGGGGGGAGGGACAGACTCATAGCTCCCTTCTGTCTGTGTCACCGTGTCACCCTGCGGGGGGTGGGACAGACTCATAGCTCCCTTCTGTCTGTGTCACTGTGTCACCCTGCGGGGGGTGGGACAGACTCATAGCTCCCTTCTGTCTGTGTCACTGTATCACCCTGCGGGGGGAGGGACAGGCTCATAGCTCCCTTCTGTCTGTGTCACTGTGTCACCCTGCGGGGGGAGGGACAGACTCATAGCTCCCTTCTGTCTGTGTCACTGTGTCACCCTGCGGGGGAGGGACAGGCTCATAGCTCCCTTCTGTCTGTGTCACTGTGTCACCCTGCGGGGGAGGGACAGACACATAGCTCCCTTCTGTCTGTGTCACTGTGTCACCCTGCGGGGGGAGGGACAGGCTCATAGCTCCCTTCTGTCTGTGTCACTGTGTCACCCTGCGGGGGGAGGGACAGGCTTATAGCTCCCTTCTGTCTGTGTCACTGTGTCACCCTGCGGGGGGAGGGACAGGCTCATAGCTCCCTTCTGTCTGTGTCACTGTGTCACCCTGCGGGGGAGGGACAGACTCATAGCTCCCTTCTGTCTGTGTCACTGTGTCACCCTGCGGGAGGAGGGACAGTCTCATAGCTCCCTTCTGTCTGTGTCACTGTGTCACCCTGCGGGGGAGGGACAGTCTCATAGCTCCCTTCTGTCTGTGTCACTGTGTCACCCTGCGGGGGGGAGGGACAGACTCATAGCTCCCTTCTGTCTGTGTCACTGTGTCACCCTGCGGGGGGAGGGACAGGCTCATAGCTCCCTTCTGCCTGTGTCACTGTGTCACCCTGCGGGGGGAGGGACAGGCTCATAGCTCTCTTCTGTCTGTGTCACTGTGTCACTCTGCGGGGGAGGGACAGGCTCATAGCTCCCTTCTGTCTGTGTCACTGTGTCACCCTGCGGGGGGAGGGACAGACTCATAACTCCCTTCTGTCTGTGTCACTGTGTCACCCTGCGGGGGGAGGGACAGACTCATAGCTCCCTTCTGCCTGTGTCACTGTGTCACCCTGCGGGGGGAGGGACAGGCTCATAGCTCCCTTCTGTCTGTGTCACTGTGTCACTCTGCGGGGGAGGGACAGGCTCATAGCTCCCTTCTGTCTGTGTCAGTGCGTCACCCTGCGGGGGGAGGGACAGACACATAGCTCCCTTCTGTCTGTGTCACTGTGTCACCCTGCGGGGGGAGGGACAGTCTCATAGCTCTCTTCTGTTTGTGTCACTGTGTCACCCTGCGGGGGGAGGGACAGGCTCATAGCTCCCTTCTGTCTGTGTCACTGTCACCCTGCGGGGGGAGGGACAGGCTCATAGCTCCCTTCTGTATGGGTCACTGTGTCACCCTGCGGGGGAGGGACAGACTCATAGCTCCCTTCTGTATGGGTCACTGTGTCACCCTGCGGGGGGAGGGGGAGGCTCATAGCTCCCTTCTATCTGTGTCACTGTGTCACCCTGCGGGGGGAAGGACAGACTCATAGCTCTCTTCTGTATGGGTCACTGTGTCACCCTGCGGGGGGAGGGACAGACTCATAGCTCCCTTCTATCTGTGTCACTGTGTCACCCTGCGGGGGGAAGGACAGACTCATAGCTCTCTTCTGTCTGTGTCACCCTGCGGGGGGAGGGGGAGGCTCATAGCTCCCTTCTGTCTGTGTCACTGTGTCACCCTGCGGGGGAGGGGGAGGCTCATAGCTCCCTTCTGTCTGTGTCACTGTGTCACCCTGCGGGGGGAGGGACAGACTCATAGCTCCCTTCTGTATGGGTCACTGTGTCACCCTGCGGGGGGAGGGACAGGCTCATAGCTCCCTTCTATCTGTGTCACTGTGTCACCCTGCGGGGGGAAGGACAGACTCATAGCTCTCTTCTGTCTGTGTCACTGTGTCACCCTGCGGGGGGACGGACAGGCTCATAGCTCCCTTCTGTCTGTGTCACTGTGTCACCCTTCGGGGGGAGGGACAGACTCATAGCTCCCTTCTGTCTGTGTCACTGTGTCACCCTGCGGGGGAGGGACAGTCTCATAGCTCCCTTCTGTCTGTGTCACTGTGTCACCCTGCGGGGGAGGGACAGACTCATAGCTCCCTTCTGTCTGTGTCACCCTGCGGGGGGAGGGACAGACTCATAGCTCCCTTCTGTCTGTGTCACTGTGTCACCCTGCGGGGGGAGGGACAGTCTCATAGCTCCCTTCTGTCTGTGTCACTGTGTCACCCTGCGGGGGAGGGACAGACTCATAGCTCCCTTCTGTCTGTGTCACTGTGTCACCCTGCGGGGGGAGGGACAGTCTCATAGCTCCCTTCTGTCTGTGTCACTGTGTCACCCTGCGGGGGGAGGGACAGACTCATAGCTCCCTTCTGTCTGTGTCACTGTCACCCTGCATGGGGAGGGACAGACTCATAGCTCCCTTCTGTCTGTGTCACTGTGTCACCCTGCGGTGGGAGGGACAGGCTCATAGCTCCCTTCTGTCTGTGTCACTGTGTCACCCTGCGGGGGGAGGGACAGTCTCATAGCGCCTTCTGTCTGTCACTGTATCACCCTGCGGGGGGAGGTACAGGCTCATAGCTCCCTTCTGTCTGTGTCACTGTGTCACCCTGCGGGGGGAGGGACAGGCTCATAGCTCCCTTCTGTCTGTGTCACTGTGTCACCCTGCGGGGGGAAGGACAGACTCATAGCTCCCTTCTGTCTGTGTCACCCTGCGGGGGGGAGGGACAGACTCATAGCTCCCTTCTGTCTGTGTCACCCTGCGGGGGGGAGGGACAGACTCATAGCTCCCTTCTGTCTGTGTCACCCTGCGGGGGGCAGGGACAGACTCATAGCTCCCTTCTGTCTGTGTCACCCTGCGGGGGGGAGGGACAGACTCATAGCTCCCTTCTGTCTGTGTCACCCTGCGGGGGGAGGGACAGACTCATAGCTCCCTTCTGTCTGTGTCACTGTGTCACCCTGCGGGGGGAGGGACAGGCACATAGCTCCCTTCTGTCTGTGTCACTGTGTCACCCTGCGGGGGAGGGACAGGCTCATAGCTCCCTTCTGTCTGTGTCACTGTGTCACCCTGCGGGGGAGGGACAGGCACATAGCTCCCTTCTGTCTGTGTCACTGTGTCACCCTGCGGGAGAAGGGACAGGCTCATAGCTCCCTTCTGTCTGTGTCACTGTGTCACCCTGCGGGGGAGGGACAGGCTCATAGCCCCCTTCTGTCTGTGTCACTGTGTCACCCTGCGGGGGGAGGGGCAGACACATAGCTCCCTTCTGTCTGTGTTACTGTGTCACCCTGCGGGGGGAGGGACAGACACATAGCTCCCTTCTGTCTGTGTCACTGTGTCACCCTGCGGGGGGAGGGACAGGCTCATAGCTCCCTTCTGTCTGTGTCACTGTGTCACCCTGCGGGGGGAGGGACAGACTCATAGCTCCCTTCTGTCTGTGTCACTGTCACCCTGCGGGGGAGGGACAGGCTCATAGCTCCCTTCTGTCTGTGTCACTGTGTCACCCTGCGGGGGAGGGGGAGGCTCATAGCTCCCTTCTGTCTGTGTCACTGTGTCACCCTGCGGGGGAGGGACAGACTCATAGCTCCCTTCTGTCTGTGTCACTGTCACCCTGCGGGGGGAGGGACAGACTCATAGCTCCCTTCTGTCTGTGTCACTGTGTCACCCTGCGGGGGGAGGGACAGACTCATAGCGCCCTCTGTCTGTGTCACTGTGTCACTCTGCGGGGGAGGGACAGACTCATAGCTCCCTTCTGTCTGTGTCACTGTCACCCTGCGGGGGAGGGACAGACTCATAGCTCCCTTCTGTCTGTGTCACTGTCACCCTGCGGGGGGAGGGACAGACTCATAGCTCCCTTCTGTCTGTGTCACTGTGTCACTGTGTCACCCTGCGGGGGGAGGGGGAGGCTCATAGCTCCCTTCTGTCTGTGTCACTGTGTCACCCTGCGGGGGGAGGGACAGACTCATAGCTCCCTTCTGTCTGTGTCACTGTGTCACCCTGCAGGGGGAGGGACAGGCTCATAGCTCCCTTCTGTCTGTCACCGTGTCACCCTGTGGGGGAGGGACAGACTCATAGCTCCCTTCTGTCTGTGTCACTGTGTCACCCTGCGGGGGAGGGACAGGCTCATAGCTCCCTTCTGTCTGTGTCACTGTGTCACCCTGCGGGGGGAGGGACAGGCTCATAGCTCCCTTCTGTCTGTCACCGTGTCACCCTGTGGGGGAGGGACAGACTCATAGCTCCCTTCTGTCTGTGTCACTGTGTCACCCTGCGGGGAGGGACAGGCTCATAGCTCCCTTCTGTCTGTGTCACTGTGTCACCCTGCGGGGGAGGGACAGGCTCATAGCTCCCTTCTGTCAGTCACTGTGTCACCCTGCGGGGGGAGGGACAGACTCATAGCTCCCTTCTGTCTGTGTCACTGTGTCACCCTGCGGGGGGAGGGACAGACTCATAGCTCCCTTCTGTCTGTGTCACTGTGTCACCCTGCGGGGGGAGGGACAGACTCATAGCTCCCTTCTGTCTGTGTCACTGTGTCACCCTGCGGGGGAGGGACAGGCTCATAGCTCCCTTCTGTCTGTGTCACTGTGTCACCCTGCGGGGGAGGGACAGGCTCATAGCTCCCTTCTGTCTGTGTCACTGTATCACCCTGCAGGGGGAGGGACAGGCTCATAGCTCCCTTCTGTCTGTGTCACTGTGTCACCCTGCGGGGGAGGGACAGACTCATAGCTCCCTTCTGTCTGTGTCACTGTCACCCTGCGGGGGGAGGGACAGAGTCATAGCTCCCTTCTGTGTCACTGTCACCCTGCGGGGGGAGGGACAGACTCATAGCTCCCTTCTGTCTGTGTCACTGTGTCACCCTGCGGTGGGAGGGACAGGCTCATAGCTCCCTTCTGTCTGTGTCACTGTGTCACCCTGCGGGGGGAGGGACAGGCTCATAGCTCCCTTCTGTCTGTGTCACTGTGTCACCCTGCGGTGGGAGGGACAGGCTCATAGCTCCCTTCTGTCTGTGTCACTGTGTCACCCTGCGGGGGGAGGGACAGACTCATAGCTCCCTTCTGTCTGTGTCACTGTGTCACCCTGCGGGGGGAAGGACAGACTCATAACTCCCTTCTGTCTGTGTCACTGTGTCACCCTGCGGGGGGAGGGACACACACAGCTCCCTTCTGTCTGTGTCACTGTGTCACCCTGCGGGGGAGGGACAGGCTCATAGCTCCCTTCTGTCTGTGTCACTGTGTCACCCTGCGGGGGAGGGACAGGCACATAGCTCCCTTCTGTCTGTGTCACTGTGTCACCCTGCGGGAGAAGGGACAGGCTCATAGCTCCCTTCTGTCTGTGTCACTGTGTCACCCTGCGGGGGAGGGACAGGCTCATAGCCCCCTTCTGTCTGTGTCACTGTGTCACCCTGCGGGGGGAGGGGCAGACACATAGCTCCCTTCTGTCTGTGTTACTGTGTCACCCTGCGGGGGGAGGGACAGGCTTATAGCTCCCTTCTGTCTGTGTCACTGTGTCACCCTGCGGGGGGAGGGACAGGCTCATAGCTCCCTTCTGTCTGTGTCACTGTGTCACCCTGCGGGGGAGGGACAGACTCATAGCTCCCTTCTGTCTGTGTCACTGTGTCACCCTGCGGGAGGAGGGACAGTCTCATAGCTCCCTTCTGTCTGTGTCACTGTGTCACCCTGCGGGGGAGGGACAGTCTCATAGCTCCCTTCTGTCTGTGTCACTGTGTCACCCTGCGGGGGGGAGGGACAGACTCATAGCTCCCTTCTGTCTGTGTCACTGTGTCACCCTGCGGGGGGAGGGACAGGCTCATAGCTCCCTTCTGCCTGTGTCACTGTGTCACCCTTCGGGGGGAGGGACAGGCTCATAGCTCTCTTCTGTCTGTGTCACTGTGTCACTCTGCGGGGGAGGGACAGGCTCATAGCTCCCTTCTGTCTGTGTCACTGTGTCACCCTGCGGGGGGAGGGACAGACTCATAACTCCCTTCTGTCTGTGTCACTGTGTCACCCTGCGGGGGGAGGGACAGGCTCATAGCTCCCTTCTGTCTGTGTCACTGTGTCACCCTACGGGGGAGAGACAGTCTCATAGCTCCCTTCTGCCTGTGTCACTGTGTCACCCTGCGGGGGGAGGGACAGGCTCATAGCTCCCTTCTGTCTGTGTCACTGTGTCACTCTGCGGGGGAGGGACAGGCTCATAGCTCCCTTCTGTCTGTGTCAGTGCGTCACCCTGCGGGGGGAGGGACAGACACATAGCTCCCTTCTGTCTGTGTCACTGTGTCACCCTGCGGGGGGAGGGACAGTCTCATAGCTCTCTTCTGTTTGTGTCACTGTGTCACCCTGCGGGGGGAGGGACAGGCTCATAGCTCCCTTCTGTCTGTGTCACTGTCACCCTGCGGGGGGAGGGACAGGCTCATAGCTCCCTTCTGTATGGGTCACTGTGTCACCCTGCGGGGGAGGGACAGACTCATAGCTCCCTTCTGTATGGGTCACTGTGTCACCCTGCGGGGGGAGGGGGAGGCTCATAGCTCCCTTCTATCTGTGTCACTGTGTCACCCTGCGGGGGGAAGGACAGACTCATAGCTCTCTTCTGTATGGGTCACTGTGTCACCCTGCGGGGGGAGGGACAGACTCATAGCTCCCTTCTATCTGTGTCACTGTGTCACCCTGCGGGGGGAAGGACAGACTCATAGCTCTCTTCTGTCTGTGTCACCCTGCGGGGGGAGGGGGAGGCTCATAGCTCCCTTCTGTCTGTGTCACTGTGTCACCCTGCGGGGGAGGGGGAGGCTCATAGCTCCCTTCTGTCTGTGTCACTGTGTCACCCTGCGGGGGGAGGGACAGACTCATAGCTCCCTTCTGTATGGGTCACTGTGTCACCCTGCGGGGGGAGGGACAGGCTCATAGCTCCCTTCTATCTGTGTCACTGTGTCACCCTGCGGGGGGAGGGACAGGCTCATAGCTCCCTTCTGTCTGTGTCACTGTGTCACCCTGCGGGGGGACGGACAGGCTCATAGCTCCCTTCTGTCTGTGTCACTGTGTCACCCTTCGGGGGGAGGGACAGACTCATAGCTCCCTTCTGTCTGTGTCACTGTGTCACCCTGCGGGGGAGGGACAGTCTCATAGCTCCCTTCTGTCTGTGTCACTGTGTCACCCTGCGGGGGAGGGACAGACTCATAGCTCCCTTCTGTCTGTGTCACCCTGCGGGGGGAGGGACAGACTCATAGCTCCCTTCTGTCTGTGTCACTGTGTCACCCTGCGGGGGGAGGGACAGTCTCATAGCTCCCTTCTGTCTGTGTCACTGTGTCACCCTGCGGGGGAGGGACAGACTCATAGCTCCCTTCTGTCTGTGTCACTGTGTCACCCTGCGGGGGGAGGGACAGTCTCATAGCTCCCTTCTGTCTGTGTCACTGTGTCACCCTGCGGGGGGAGGGACAGACTCATAGCTCCCTTCTGTCTGTGTCACTGTCACCCTGCATGGGGAGGGACAGACTCATAGCTCCCTTCTGTCTGTGTCACTGTGTCACCCTGCGGTGGGAGGGACAGGCTCATAGCTCCCTTCTGTCTGTGTCACTGTGTCACCCTGCGGGGGAGGGACAGTCTCATAGCGCCTTCTGTCTGTCACTGTATCACCCTGCGGGGGGAGGTACAGGCTCATAGCTCCCTTCTGTCTGTGTCACTGTGTCACCCTGCGGGGGGAGGGACAGGCTCATAGCTCCCTTCTGTCTGTGTCACTGTGTCACCCTGCGGGGGGAAGGACAGGCTCATAGCTCCCTTCTGTCTGTGTCACTGTGTCACCCTGCGGGGGGAGGGACAGGCTCATAGCTCCCTTCTGTCTGTGTCACTGTGTCACCCTGCGGGGGGAGGGACAGGCTCATAGCTCCCTTCTGTCTGTGTCACTGTGTCACCCTGCTGGGGGAGGGACAGACTCATAGCTCCCTTCCGTCTGTGTCACTGTGTCACCCTGCGGGGGAGGGACAGACTCATAGCTCCCTTCTGTCTGTCACTGTGTCACTGTGTCACCCTGCGGGAGGAGGGACAGACTCATAGCCCCCTTCTGTCTGTGTCACTGTGTCACCCTGCGGGGGGAGGGACAGACTCATAGCTCCCTTCTGTCTGTGTCACTGTGTCACCCTGCGGGGGAGGGACAGACTCATAGCTCCCTTCTGTCACTGTGTCACTGTGTCACCCTGCGGGGGGAGGGACAGGCTCATCGCTCCCTTCTGTCTGTGTCTGTGTCACCCTGCGGGGGAGGGACAGTCTCATAGCTCCCTTCTGTCTGTATCACTGTGTCACCCTGCGGGGGGAGGGACAGGCTCATAGCCCCCTTCTGTCTGTGTCACTGTGTCACCCCGCGGGGGGAGGGACAGACTCATAGCTCCCTTCTGTCTGTGTCACTGTGTCACCCTGCGGGGGGAGGGACAGACTCATAGCCCCCTTCTGTCTGTGTCACTGTGTCACCCTGCGGGGGGAGGGACAGGCTCATAGCTCCCTTCTGTCTGTGTCACTGTGTCACCCTGCGGGGGGAGGGACAGACTCATAGCTCCCTTCTGTCTGTGTCACTGTGTCACCCTGCGGGGGGTGGGACAGACTCATAGCTCCCTTCTGTCTGTGTCACTGTGTCACCCTGCGGGGGGTGGGACAGACTCATAGCTCCCTTCTGTCTGTGTCACTGTATCACCCTGCGGGGGGAGGGACAGGCTCATAGCTCCCTTCTGTCTGTGTCACTGTGTCACCCTGCGGGGGGAGGGACAGACTCATAGCTCCCTTCTGTCTGTGTCACTGTGTCACCCTGCGGGGGGTGGGACAGACTCATAGCTCCCTTCTGTCTGTGTCACTGTGTCACCCTGCGGGGGGTGGGACAGACTCATAGCTCCCTTCTGTCTGTGTCACTGTATCACCCTGCGGGGGAGGGACAGGCTCATAGCTCCCTTCTGTCTGTGTCACTGTGTCACCCTGCGGGGGGAGGGACAGACTCATAGCTCCCTTCTGTCTGTGTCACTGTGTCACCCTGCGGGGGAGGGACAGGCTCATAGCTCCCTTCTGTCTGTGTCACTGTGTCACCCTGCGGGGGAGGGACAGACACATAGCTCCCTTCTGTCTGTGTCACTGTGTCACCCTGCGGGGGGAGGGACAGGCTCATAGCTCCCTTCTGTCTGTGTCACTGTGTCACCCTGCGGGGGGAGGGACAGACACATAGCTCCCTTCTGTCTGTGCCACTGTGTCACCCTGCGGGGGGAGGGACAGTCTCATAGCCCCCTTCTGTCTGTGTCACTGTGTCACCCCGCGGGGGGAGGGACAGACTCATAGCTCCCTTCTGTCTGTGTCACTGTGTCACCCTGCGGGGGGAGGGACAGACACATAGCTCCCTTCTGTCTGTGCCACTGTGTCACCCTGCGGGGGGAGGGACAGTCTCATAGCCCCCTTCTGTCTGTGTCACTGTGTCACCCTGCGGGGGGAGGGACAGACCCATAGCTCCCTTCTGTCTGTGTCACTGTGTCACCCTGCGGGGGGTGGGACAGACTCATAGCTCCCTTCTGTCTGTGTCACTGTGTCACCCTGCGGGGGGAGGGACAGACTCATAGCTCCCTTCTGTCTGTGTCACTGTGTCACCCTGCGGGGGGTGGGACAGACTCATAGCTCCCTTCTGTCTGTGTCACTGTGTCACCCTGCGGGGGGTGGGACAGACTCATAGCTCCCTTCTGTCTGTGTCACTGTATCACCCTGCGGGGGGAGGGACAGGCTCATAGCTCCCTTCTGTCTGTGTCACTGTGTCACCCTGCGGGGGGAGGGACAGACTCATAGCTCCCTTCTGTCTGTGTCACTGTGTCACCCTGCGGGGGAGGGACAGGCTCATAGCTCCCTTCTGTCTGTGTCACTGTGTCACCCTGCGGGGGAGGGACAGACACATAGCTCCCTTCTGTCTGTGTCACTGTGTCACCCTGCGGGGGGAGGGACAGGCTCATAGCTCCCTTCTGTCTGTGTCACTGTGTCACCCTGCGGGGGGAGGGACAGGCTTATAGCTCCCTTCTGTCTGTGTCACTGTCACCCTGCGGGGGAGGGACAGGCTCATAGCTCCCTTCTGTCTGTGTCACTGTGTCACCCTGCGGGGGGTGGGACAGACTCATAGCTCCCTTCTGTCTGTGTCACTGTGTCACCCTGCGGGGGGAGGGACAGACTCATAGCTCCCTTCTGTCTGTGTCACTGTGTCACCCTGCGGGGGGTGGGACAGACTCATAGCTCCCTTCTGTCTGTGTCACTGTGTCACCCTGCGGGGGGTGGGACAGACTCATAGCTCCCTTCTGTCTGTGTCACTGTATCACCCTGCGGGGGGAGGGACAGGCTCATAGCTCCCTTCTGTCTGTGTCACTGTGTCACCCTGCGGGGGGAGGGACAGACTCATAGCTCCCTTCTGTCTGTGTCACTGTGTCACCCTGCGGGGGAGGGACAGGCTCATAGCTCCCTTCTGTCTGTGTCACTGTGTCACCCTGCGGGGGAGGGACAGACACATAGCTCCCTTCTGTCTGTGTCACTGTGTCACCCTGCGGGGGGAGGGACAGGCTCATAGCTCCCTTCTGTCTGTGTCACTGTGTCACCCTGCGGGGGGAGGGACAGGCTTATAGCTCCCTTCTGTCTGTGTCACTGTGTCACCCTGCGGGGGGAGGGACAGGCTCATAGCTCCCTTCTGTCTGTGTCACTGTGTCACCCTGCGGGGGAGGGACAGACTCATAGCTCCCTTCTGTCTGTGTCACTGTGTCACCCTGCGGGAGGAGGGACAGTCTCATAGCTCCCTTCTGTCTGTGTCACTGTGTCACCCTGCGGGGGAGGGACAGTCTCATAGCTCCCTTCTGTCTGTGTCACTGTGTCACCCTGCGGGGGGGAGGGACAGACTCATAGCTCCCTTCTGTCTGTGTCACTGTGTCACCCTGCGGGGGGAGGGACAGGCTCATAGCTCCCTTCTGCCTGTGTCACTGTGTCACCCTGCGGGGGGAGGGACAGGCTCATAGCTCTCTTCTGTCTGTGTCACTGTGTCACTCTGCGGGGGAGGGACAGGCTCATAGCTCCCTTCTGTCTGTGTCACTGTGTCACCCTGCGGGGGGAGGGACAGACTCATAACTCCCTTCTGTCTGTGTCACTGTGTCACCCTGCGGGGGGAGGGACAGACTCATAGCTCCCTTCTGCCTGTGTCACTGTGTCACCCTGCGGGGGGAGGGACAGGCTCATAGCTCCCTTCTGTCTGTGTCACTGTGTCACTCTGCGGGGGAGGGACAGGCTCATAGCTCCCTTCTGTCTGTGTCAGTGCGTCACCCTGCGGGGGGAGGGACAGACACATAGCTCCCTTCTGTCTGTGTCACTGTGTCACCCTGCGGGGGGAGGGACAGTCTCATAGCTCTCTTCTGTTTGTGTCACTGTGTCACCCTGCGGGGGGAGGGACAGGCTCATAGCTCCCTTCTGTCTGTGTCACTGTGTCACCCTGCGGGGGGAGGGGGAGGCTCATAGCTCCCTTCTATCTGTGTCACTGTGTCACCCTGCGGGGGGAAGGACAGACTCATAGCTCTCTTCTGTATGGGTCACTGTGTCACCCTGCGGGGGGAGGGACAGACTCATAGCTCCCTTCTATCTGTGTCACTGTGTCACCCTGCGGGGGGAAGGACAGACTCATAGCTCTCTTCTGTCTGTGTCACCCTGCGGGGGGAGGGGGAGGCTCATAGCTCCCTTCTGTCTGTGTCACTGTGTCACCCTGCGGGGGAGGGGGAGGCTCATAGCTCCCTTCTGTCTGTGTCACTGTGTCACCCTGCGGGGGGAGGGACAGACTCATAGCTCCCTTCTGTATGGGTCACTGTGTCACCCTGCGGGGGGAGGGACAGGCTCATAGCTCCCTTCTATCTGTGTCACTGTGTCACCCTGCGGGGGGAAGGACAGACTCATAGCTCTCTTCTGTCTGTGTCACTGTGTCACCCTGCGGGGGGACGGACAGGCTCATAGCTCCCTTCTGTCTGTGTCACTGTGTCACCCTTCGGGGGGAGGGACAGACTCATAGCTCCCTTCTGTCTGTGTCACTGTGTCACCCTGCGGGGGAGGGACAGTCTCATAGCTCCCTTCTGTCTGTGTCACTGTCACCCTGCGGGGGAGGGACAGACTCATAGCTCCCTTCTGTCTGTGTCACCCTGCGGGGGGAGGGACAGACTCATAGCTCCCTTCTGTCTGTGTCACTGTGTCACCCTGCGGGGGGAGGGACAGTCTCATAGCTCCCTTCTGTCTGTGTCACTGTGTCACCCTGCGGGGGAGGGACAGACTCATAGCTCCCTTCTGTCTGTGTCACTGTGTCACCCTGCGGGGGGAGGGACAGTCTCATAGCTCCCTTCTGTCTGTGTCACTGTGTCACCCTGCGGGGGGAGGGACAGACTCATAGCTCCCTTCTGTCTGTGTCACTGTGTCACCCTGCGGGGGGCAGGGACAGACTCATAGCTCCCTTCTGTCTGTGTCACTGTCACCCTGCATGGGGAGGGACAGACTCATAGCTCCCTTCTGTCTGTGTCACTGTGTCACCCTGCGGTGGGAGGGACAGGCTCATAGCTCCCTTCTGTCTGTGTCACTGTGTCACCCTGCGGGGGGAGGGACAGTCTCATAGCGCCTTCTGTCTGTCACTGTATCACCCTGCGGGGGGAGGTACAGGCTCATAGCTCCCTTCTGTCTGTGTCACTGTGTCACCCTGCGGGGGGAGGGACAGGCTCATAGCTCCCTTCTGTCTGTGTCACTGTGTCACCCTGCGGGGGGAAGGACAGACTCATAGCTCCCTTCTGTCTGTGTCACTGTGTCACCCTGCGGGGGGCAGGGACAGACTCATAGCTCCCTTCTGTCTGTGTCACCCTGCGGGGGGGAGGGACAGACTCATAGCTCCCTTCTGTCTGTGTCACCCTGCGGGGGGAGGGACAGACTCATAGCTCCCTTCTGTCTGTGTCACTGTGTCACCCTGCGGGGGGAGGGACAGGCACATAGCTCCCTTCTGTCTGTGTCACTGTGTCACCCTGCGGGGGAGGGACAGGCTCATAGCTCCCTTCTGTCTGTGTCACTGTGTCACCCTGCGGGGGAGGGACAGGCACATAGCTCCCTTCTGTCTGTGTCACTGTGTCACCCTGCGGGAGAAGGGACAGGCTCATAGCTCCCTTCTGTCTGTGTCACTGTGTCACCCTGCGGGGGAGGGACAGGCTCATAGCCCCCTTCTGTCTGTGTCACTGTGTCACCCTGCGGGGGGAGGGGCAGACACATAGCTCCCTTCTGTCTGTGTTACTGTGTCACCCTGCGGGGGGAGGGACAGACACATAGCTCCCTTCTGTCTGTGTCACTGTGTCACCCTGCGGGGGGAGGGACAGGCTCATAGCTCCCTTCTGTCTGTGTCACTGTGTCACCCTGCGGGGGGAGGGACAGACTCATAGCTCCCTTCTGTCTGTGTCACTGTCACCCTGCGGGGGAGGGACAGGCTCATAGCTCCCTTCTGTCTGTGTCACTGTGTCACCCTGCGGGGGAGGGGGAGGCTCATAGCTCCCTTCTGTCTGTGTCACTGTGTCACCCTGCGGGGGAGGGACAGACTCATAGCTCCCTTCTGTCTGTGTCACTGTGTCACCCTGCGGGGGGAGGGACAGACTCATAGCTCCCTTCTGTCTGTGTCACTGTGTCACCCTGCGGGGGGAGGGACAGACTCATAGCGCCCTCTGTCTGTGTCACTGTGTCACTCTGCGGGGGAGGGACAGACTCATAGCTCCCTTCTGTCTGTGTCACTGTCACCCTGCGGGGGAGGGACAGACTCATAGCTCCCTTCTGTCTGTGTCACTGTCACCCTGCGGGGGGAGGGACAGACTCATAGCTCCCTTCTGTCTGTGTCACTGTGTCACTGTGTCACCCTGCGGGGGGAGGGGGAGGCTCATAGCTCCCTTCTGTCTGTGTCACTGTGTCACCCTGCGGGGGGAGGGACAGACTCATAGCTCCCTTCTGTCTGTGTCACTGTGTCACCCTGCAGGGGGAGGGACAGGCTCATAGCTCCCTTCTGTCTGTCACCGTGTCACCCTGTGGGGGAGGGACAGACTCATAGCTCCCTTCTGTCTGTGTCACTGTGTCACCCTGCGGGGGAGGGACAGGCTCATAGCTCCCTTCTGTCTGTGTCACTGTGTCACCCTGCGGGGGGAGGGACAGGCTCATAGCTCCCTTCTGTCTGTCACCGTGTCACCCTGTGGGGGAGGGACAGACTCATAGCTCCCTTCTGTCTGTGTCACTGTGTCACCCTGCGGGGGAGGGACAGGCTCATAGCTCCCTTCTGTCTGTGTCACTGTGTCACCCTGCGGGGGAGGGACAGGCTCATAGCTCCCTTCTGTCAGTCACTGTGTCACCCTGCGGGGGGAGGGACAGACTCATAGCTCCCTTCTGTCTGTGTCACTGTGTCACCCTGCGGGGGGAGGGACAGACTCATAGCTCCCTTCTGTCTGTGTCACTGTGTCACCCTGCGGGGGGAGGGACAGACTCATAGCTCCCTTCTGTCTGTGTCACTGTGTCACCCTGCGGGGGAGGGACAGGCTCATAGCTCCCTTCTGTCTGTGTCACTGTGTCACCCTGCGGGGGAGGGACAGGCTCATAGCTCCCTTCTGTCTGTGTCACTGTATCACCCTGCAGGGGGAGGGACAGGCTCATAGCTCCCTTCTGTCTGTGTCACTGTGTCACCCTGCGGGGGAGGGACAGACTCATAGCTCCCTTCTGTCTGTGTCACTGTCACCCTGCGGGGGGAGGGACAGAGTCATAGCTCCCTTCTGTGTCACTGTCACCCTGCGGGGGGAGGGACAGACTCATAGCTCCCTTCTGTCTGTGTCACTGTGTCACCCTGCGGTGGGAGGGACAGGCTCATAGCTCCCTTCTGTCTGTGTCACTGTGTCACCCTGCGGGGGGAGGGACAGGCTCATAGCTCCCTTCTGTCTGTGTCACTGTGTCACCCTGCGGTGGGAGGGACAGGCTCATAGCTCCCTTCTGTCTGTGTCACTGTGTCACCCTGCGGGGGGAGGGACAGACTCATAGCTCCCTTCTGTCTGTGTCACTGTGTCACCCTGCGGGGGGAAGGACAGACTCATAACTCCCTTCTGTCTGTGTCACTGTGTCACCCTGCGGGGGGAGGGACACACACAGCTCCCTTCTGTCTGTGTCACTGTGTCACCCTGCGGGGGAGGGACAGGCTCATAGCTCCCTTCTGTCTGTGTCACTGTGTCACCCTGCGGGGGAGGGACAGGCACATAGCTCCCTTCTGTCTGTGTCACTGTGTCACCCTGCGGGAGAAGGGACAGGCTCATAGCTCCCTTCTGTCTGTGTCACTGTGTCACCCTGCGGGGGAGGGACAGGCTCATAGCCCCCTTCTGTCTGTGTCACTGTGTCACCCTGCGGGGGGAGGGGCAGACACATAGCTCCCTTCTGTCTGTGTTACTGTGTCACCCTGCGGGGGGAGGGACAGACACATAGCTCCCTTCTGTCTGTGTCACTGTGTCACCCTGCGGGGGGAGGGACAGGCTCATAGCTCCCTTCTGTCTGTGTCACTGTCACCCTGCGGGGGAGGGACAGGCTCATAGCTCCCTTCTGTCTGTGTCACTGTGTCACCCTGCGGGGGAGGGGGAGGCTCATAGCTCCCTTCTGTCTGTGTCACTGTGTCACCCTGCGGGGGAGGGACAGACTCATAGCTCCCTTCTGTCTGTGTCACTGTGTCACCCTGCGGGGGGAGGGACAGACTCATAGCTCCCTTCTGTCTGTGTCACTGTGTCACCCTGCGGGGGGAGGGACAGACTCATAGCGCCCTCTGTCTGTGTCACTGTGTCACTCTGCGGGGGAGGGACAGACTCATAGCTCCCTTCTGTCTGTGTCACTGTCACCCTGCGGGGGGAGGGACAGACTCATAGCTCCCTTCTGTCTGTGTCACTGTGTCACTGTGTCACCCTGCGGGGGGAGGGGGAGGCTCATAGCTCCCTTCTGTCTGTGTCACTGTGTCACCCTGCGGGGGGAGGGACAGACTCATAGCTCCCTTCTGTCTGTGTCACTGTGTCACCCTGCAGGGGGAGGGACAGGCTCATAGCTCCCTTCTGTCTGTCACCGTGTCACCCTGTGGGGGAGGGACAGACTCATAGCTCCCTTCTGTCTGTGTCACTGTGTCACCCTGCGGGGGAGGGACAGGCTCATAGCTCCCTTCTGTCTGTGTCACTGTGTCACCCTGCGGGGGGAGGGACAGGCTCATAGCTCCCTTCTGTCTGTCACCGTGTCACCCTGTGGGGGAGGGACAGACTCATAGCTCCCTTCTGTCTGTGTCACTGTGTCACCCTGCGGGGGAGGGACAGGCTCATAGCTCCCTTCTGTCTGTGTCACTGTGTCACCCTGCGGGGGGAGGGACAGACTCATAGCTCCCTTCTGTCTGTGTCACTGTGTCACCCTGCGGGGGGAGGGACAGACTCATAGCTCCCTTCTGTCTGTGTCACTGTGTCACCCTGCGGGGGGAGGGACAGACTCATAGCTCCCTTCTGTCTGTGTCACTGTGTCACCCTGCGGGGGAGGGACAGGCTCATAGCTCCCTTCTGTCTGTGTCACTGTGTCACCCTGCGGGGGAGGGACAGGCTCATAGCTCCCTTCTGTCTGTGTCACTGTATCACCCTGCAGGGGGAGGGACAGGCTCATAGCTCCCTTCTGTCTGTGTCACTGTGTCACCCTGCGGGGGAGGGACAGACTCATAGCTCCCTTCTGTCTGTGTCACTGTCACCCTGCGGGGGGAGGGACAGAGTCATAGCTCCCTTCTGTGTCACTGTCACCCTGCGGGGGGAGGGACAGACTCATAGCTCCCTTCTGTCTGTGTCACTGTGTCACCCTGCGGTGGGAGGGACAGGCTCATAGCTCCCTTCTGTCTGTGTCACTGTGTCACCCTGCGGGGGGAGGGACAGGCTCATAGCTCCCTTCTGTCTGTGTCACTGTGTCACCCTGCGGTGGGAGGGACAGGCTCATAGCTCCCTTCTGTCTGTGTCACTGTGTCACCCTGCGGGGGGAAGGACAGACTCATAACTCCCTTCTGTCTGTGTCACTGTGTCACCCTGCGGGGGGAGGGACACACACAGCTCCCTTCTGTCTGTGTCACTGTATCACCCTGCGGGGGGAGGGACAGACACATAGCTCCCTTCTGTCTGTGTCACTGTGTCACCCTGCGGGGGAGGGACAGACTCATAGCTCCCTTCTGTCTGTGTCACTCTGTCACCCTGCGGGGGGAGGGACAGACTCATAGCTCCCTTCTGTCTGTGTCACTGTGTCTCCCTGCGGGGGGAGGGACAGACTCATAGCTCCCTTCTGTCTGTGTCACTGTGTCACCCTGCGGGGGGAGGGACAGACTCATAGCTCCCTTCTGTCTGTGTCACTGTGTCTCCCTGCGGGGGGAGGGACAGTCTCATAGCTCCCTTCTGTCTGTGTCACCCTGCGGGGGGAGGGACAGGCTCATAGCTCCCTTCTGTCTGTGTCACTGTGTCACCCTGCGGGGGGAGGGACAGGCTCATAGCTCCCTTCTGCCTGTGTCACTGTATCACCCTCCGCTGGGAGGTACAGACTCATAGCTCCCTTCTGTCTGTGTCACCCTGCGGGGGGAGGGGCAGACACATAGCTCCCTTCTGCCTGTGTCACTGTGTCACCCTGCGGGGGAGGGACAGGCTCATAGCTCCCTTCTGTCTGTGTCACTGTGTCACCCTGCGGGGGGAGGGACAGACTCATAGCTCCCTTCTGTCTGTGTCACTGTGTCACCCTGCGGGGTGAGGGACAGTCTCATAGCTCCCTTCTGTCTGTGTCACCCTGCGGGGGAGGGACAGTCTCATAGCTCCCTTCTGTCTGTGTCACTGTGTCACCCTGCGGGGGGAGGGACAGGCTCATAGCTCCCTTCTGTCTGTGTCACTGTGTCACCCTGCGGGGGAGGGACAGACACATAGCTCCCTTCTGTCTGTGTCACTGTGTCACCCTGCGGGGGGAGGGACAGACTCATAGCTCCCTTCTGTCTGTGTCACTGTGTCACCCTGCGGGGGGGAGGGACAGTCTCATAGCTCCCTTCTGTCTGTGTCACTGTGTCACCCTGCGGGGGGAGGGACAGTCTCATAGCTCCCTTCTGTCTGTGTCACCCTGCGGGGGGAGGGACAGGCTCATAGCTCCCTTCTGTCTGTGTCACTGTGTCACCCTGCGGGGGAGGGACAGACACATAGCTCCCTTCTGTCTGTGTCACTGTGTCACCCTGCGGGGGGAGGGACAGACTCATAGCTCCCTTCTGTCTGTGTCACTGTGTCACCCTGCGGGGGGGAGGGACAGTCTCATAGCTCCCTTCTGTCTGTGTCACTGTGTCACCCTGCGGGGGGAGGGACAGTCTCATAGCTCCCTTCTGTCTGTGTCACCCTGCGGGGGGAGGGACAGGCTCATAGCTCCCTTCTGTCTGTGTCACTGTGTCACCCTGCGGGGGAGGGACAGACACATAGCTCCCTTCTGTCTGTGTCACTGTGTCACCCTGCGGGGGGAGGGACAGACTCATAGCGCCCTTCTGTCTGTGTCACTGTGTCACCCTGTGGGGGGAGGGACAGACTCATAGCTCCCTTCTGTCTGTGTAACTGTGTCACCCTGCGGGGGGAGGGACAGGCTCATAGCTCCCTTCTGTCTGTGTCACTGTGTCACCCTGCGGGGGGAGGGACAGGCTCATAGCTCCCTTCTGTCTGTGTCACTGTGTCACCCTGCGGGGGGAGGGACAGACTCATAGCGCCCTCTGTCTGTGTCACTGTGTCACCCTGCGGGGGAGGGACAGACACATAGCTCCCTTCTGTCTGTGTCACTGTGTCACCCTGCGGGGGGAGGGACAGACTCATAGCTCCCTTCTGTCTGTGTCACTGTGTCACCCTGCGGGGGGAGGGACAGGCTCATAGCTCCCTTCTGTCTGTGTCACTGTGTCACCCTGCGGGGGGAGGGACAGACTCATAGCTCCCTTCTGTCTGTGTCACTGTGTCACCCTGCGGGGGAGGGGCAGTCTCATAGCTCCCTTCTGTCTGTGTCACTGTGTCACCCTGCGGGGGGAGGGACAGACTCATAGCTCCCTTCTGTCTGTGTCACTGTGTCACCCTGCGGGGGGAGGGACAGACTCATAGCTCCCTTCTGTCTGTGTCACTGTGTCACCCTGCGGGGGGAGGGACAGGCTCATAGCTCCCTTCTGTCTGTGTCACTGTGTCACCCTGCGGGGAGAGGACAGGCTCATAGCTCCCTTCTGCCTGTGTCACTGTGTCACCCTCCGCTGGGAGGTACAGACTCATAGCTCCCTTCTGTCTGTGTCACCCTGCGGGGGAGGGGCAGACACATAGCTCCCTTCTGCCTGTGTCACTGTGTCACCCTGCGGGGGGGAGGGACAGTCTCATAGCTCCCTTCTGTCTGTGTCACTGTGTCACCCTGCGGGGGGAGGGACAGTCTCATAGCTCCCTTCTGTCTGTGTCACCCTGCGGGGGAGGGACAGTCTCATAGCTCCCTTCTGTCTGTGTCACTGTGTCACCCTGCGGGGGGAGGGACAGGCTCATAGCTCCCTTCTGTCTGTGTCACTGTGTCACCCTGCGGGGGAGGGACAGACACATAGCTCCCTTCTGTCTGTGTCACTGTGTCACCCTGCGGGGGGAGGGACAGTCTCATAGCTCCCTTCTGTCTGTGTCACTGTGTCACCCTGCGGGGGAGTGACAGACTCATAGCTCCCTTCTGTCTGTGTCACTGTGTCACCCTGCGGGGGGAGGTACAGGCTCATAGCTCCCTTCTGTCTGTGTCACCCTGCGGGGGGAGGGACAGGCTCATAGCTCCCTTCTGTCTGTGTCACTGTGTCACCCTGCGGGGGGAGGGACAGGCTCATAGCTCCCTTCTGTCTGTGTCACTGTGTCACCCTGCGGGGGAGGGACAGACACATAGCTCCCTTCTGTCTGTGTCACTGTGTCACCCTGCGGGGGGAGGGACAGTCTCATAGCTCCCTTCTGTCTGTGTCACTGTGTCACCCTGCGGGGGAGTGACAGACTCATAGCTCCCTTCTGTCTGTGTCACTGTGTCACCCTGCGGGGGGAGGTACAGGCTCATAGCTCCCTTCTGTCTGTGTCACCCTGCGGGGGGAGGGACAGGCTCATAGCTCCCTTCTGTCTGTGTCACTGTGTCACCCTGCGGGGGGAGGGACAGACTCATAGCTCCCTTCTGCCTGTGTCACTGTGTCACCCTCCGCTGGGAGGTACAGACTCATAGCTCCCTTCTGTCTGTGTCACCCTGCGGGGGAGGGGCAGACACATAGCTCCCTTCTGCCTGTGTCACTGTGTCACCCTGCGGGGAGGGACAGACACATAGCTCCCTTCTGTCTGTGTCACTGTGTCACCCTGCGGGGGGAGGGACAGTCTCATAGCTCCCTTCTGTCTGTGTCACTGTGTCACCCTGCGGGGGAGTGACAGACTCATAGCTCCCTTCTGTCTGTGTCACTGTGTCACCCTGCGGGGGGAGGTACAGGCTCATAGCTCCCTTCTGTCTGTGTCACCCTGCGGGGGGAGGGACAGGCTCATAGCTCCCTTCTGTCTGTGTCACTGTGTCACCCTGCGGGGGGAGGGACAGGCTCATAGCTCCCTTCTGTCTGTGTCACTGTGTCACCCTGCGGGGGAGGGACAGACACATAGCTCCCTTCTGTCTGTGTCACTGTGTCACCCTGCGGGGGGAGGGACAGTCTCATAGCTCCCTTCTGTCTATGTCACTGTGTCACCCTGCGGGGGAGTGACAGACTCATAGCTCCCTTCTGTCTGTGTCACTGTGTCACCCTGCGGGGGGAGGTACAGGCTCATAGCTCCCTTCTGTCTGTGTCACCCTGCGGGGGAGGGACAGGCTCATAGCTCCCTTCTGTCTGTGTCACTGTGTCACCCTGCGGGGGGAGGGACAGACTCATAGCTCCCTTCTGCCTGTGTCACTGTGTCACCCTCCGCTGGGAGGTACAGACTCATAGCTCCCTTCTGTCTGTGTCACCCTGCGGGGGAGGGGCAGACACATAGCTCCCTTCTGCCTGTGTCACTGTGTCACCCTGCGGGGGGGAGGGACAGTCTCATAGCTCCCTTCTGTCTGTGTCACTGTGTCACCCTGCGGGGGGAGGGACAGGCTCATAGCTCCCTTCTGTCTGTGTCACTGTGTCACCCTGCGGGGGGAGGGACAGACTCATAGCTCCCTTCTGTCTGTGTCACTGTGTCACCCTGCGGGGGGGAGGGACAGTCTCATAGCTCCCTTCTGTCTGTGTCACTGTGTCACCCTGCGGGGGGAGGGACAGTCTCATAGCTCCCTTCTGTCTGTGTCACCCTGCGGGGGGAGGGACAGGCTCATAGCTCCCTTCTGTCTGTGTCACTGTGTCACCCTGCGGGGGAGGGACAGACACATAGCTCCCTTCTGTCTGTGTCACTGTGTCACCCTGCGGGGGGAGGGACAGACTCATAGCTCCCTTCTGTCTGTGTCACTGTGTCACCCTGCGGGGGGAGGGACAGGCTCATAGCTCCCTTCTGTCTGTGTCACTGTGTCACCCTGCGGGGGGGAGGGACAGACTCATAGCTCCCTTCTGTCTGTGTCACTGTGTCACCCTGCGGGGGGAGGGACAGGCTCATAGCTCCCTTCTGTCTGTGTCACTGTGTCACCCTGCGGGGGGAGGGACAGACTCATAGCGCCCTCTGTCTGTGTCACTGTGTCACCCTGCGGGGGAGGGACAGACACATAGCTCCCTTCTGTCTGTGTCACTGTGTCACCCTGCGGGGGGAGGGACAGACTCATAGCTCCCTTCTGTCTGTGTCACTGTGTCACCCTGCGGGGGGAGGGACAGACTCATAGCTCCCTTCTGTCTGTGTCACTGTGTCACCCTGCGGGGGGAGGGACAGACTCATAGCTCCCTTCTGTCTGTGTCACTGTGTCACCCTGCGGGGGAGGGACAGGCTCATAGCTCCCTTCTGTATGTGTCACTGTGTCACCCTGCGGGGGGAGGGACAGGCTCATAGCTCCCTTCTGTCTGTGTCACTGTGTCACCCTGCGGGGGGAGGGACAGACTCATAGCTCCCTTCTGTCTGTGTCACTGTGTCACCCTGCGGGGGGAGGGACAGACACATAGCTCCCTTCTGTCTGTGTCACTGTGTCACCCTGCGGGGGAGGGACAGGCTCATAGCTCCCTTCTGTATGTGTCACTGTGTCACCCTGCGGGGGAGGGACAGGCTCATAGCTCCCTTCTGTCTGTGTCACTGTGTCACCCTGCGGGGGGAGGGACAGACTCATAGCTCCCTTCTGTCTGTGTCACTGTGTCACCCTGCGGGGGGAGGGGCAGGCTCATACCTCCCTTCTGTCTGTGTCACTGTGTCACCCTGCGGGGGGGACACACCGCTATGATAACCTCTTCACATCTGCATATTCTCTCCTCTGTAGGCACTGCGGGCCGGGTGGCCGCACACCATGAGAACTCCTCCCAAAATACCGCTCGGACAGAAGGGTGAGTTTCTCACCCCGCCCAAATTTGCTGCGGCATCTATGAGTACCGAGCAATATATAGGTACCCAGAGGATAATGTGTAGGGTTTGAACCCTGAACCCTACAAGGAAAGTGCTAGCCGACCCTGCAGGAAAGGCGGCAGTACGGGGGATGGGGCGGGGGTTATTAATCGTTATCTACGGCAGGTCCTACAGTGTTTTGCGGGGCACTGGTCCGGCAGCCGTGGGAAATCCTACAAGGTCCGGCGTGTTGTAGGGTTTCTGTGGCAGTGTCGGCAGAATCCTGTGTAGTTGGAGACGGGGTGTCGGGGCGAGGCTGCGTCGGGGCCCTTTAAAGGCTTTTCCTCGGGGCCGGCGACGCGTTTCGCGGTGGGCGTGTCTTGCTCACGGTCTCCCCTTCCCTGCCCAGCCCCAAGAGGAAGTTCGCCATCGTGGACTTTGACATCGGCCGCCCGTTGGGGAAGGGCAAGTTCGGCAACGTGTGACCTGGCCCGGGAGCGGCAGTCCAAGTTCATCATGGCGCTGAAGGTGCTGTTCAAATCGCAGCTGGAGAAGGAGGGCGTGGAGCATCAGCTGCGCCGGGAGATAGAGATCCAGAGTCACCTCAGGTCCCACCTTCCTCCTCTCTCCCCTCCCCCCTCTGCTCTCTCTCCCCCCCCACCCTCTGCTCTCTCTCTTCCCCCCACCACCTCCCCTCTGCTCTCTCTCTTCCCCCACCCCCCCCCCTGCTCTCTCTCTTCCCCCCACCACCCCCCCTCTGCTCTCTCTTCCCCCCACCACCCCCCCTCTGCTCTCTCTTCCCCCACGACCCCCCCTCTGCTCTCTCTCTTCCCCCCCCCCTCTGCTCTCTCTCTTCCACCACCACCCCCCCCTCTGCTCTCTCTTCCCACCCCCCCCTCTGCTCTCTCTCTTCCCCCCACCACCCCCCTCTGCTCTCTCTTCCCCACCACCCCCCGTCTGCTCTTTCTCTTCCCCCCACCACCCCCCTCTGCTCTCTCTCTTCCCCCCACCACCCACCCTCTGCTCTCTCTCTTCCCCCCACCACCCCCGTCTGCTCTTTCTCTTCCCCCCACCACCACCCCCCCTCTGCTCTCTCTCTTCCCCCCACCACCCCCTCTGCTCTCTCTTTTCTCCCACCACCCCCCTCTGCTCTCTCTCTTCCCCCCACCACCCCCCCTCTGCTCTCTCTCTTCCCCTCACCACCCCCCCTCTGCTCTCTCTCTTCCCCTCACCACCCCCCTCTGCTTTCTTCCCCCTCACCACCCCCCTCTGCTCTCTTCCCCCCACCACCCCCCCGTCTTCTCTCTCTCTTCCCCCCCACCACCCCCCCTCTGCTCTCTCTCTTCCCCCACCACCCCCCCTCTGGTCTCTCTCTTCCCCCCACCACCCCCCCCTGTTCTCTCTCTTCCCCCACCACCCCCCCTCTGCTCTCTCTCTTCCCCCACCACCCCCCCTCTGCTCTCTCTCTTCCCCCCACCCCACCCCCTCTGCTCTCTCTCTTCCCCCTACCACCCCCCCCTCTGCTCTCTCTCTTCCCCCCACCACCCCCCCTCTGCTCTCTCTCTTCCCCCCACCCCACCCCCTCTGCTCTCTCTCTTCCCCCTACCACCCCCCCTCTGCTCTCTCTCTATTCCCCCCACCACCCTCCCCTCTGCTCTCTCTCTCTCTTCCCCCCACCACCCCCCCTCTGCTCTCTCTCTTCCCCCCACCACCCCCCCTCTGCTCTCTCTCTTCCCCCCACCACCTCCCCTCTGCTCTCTCTCTTCCCCCCACCACCCCCCCTCTGCTCTCTCTCTTCCCCCCACCACCTCTCCTCTGCTCTCTCTTCCCCCCACCACCCCCCTCTGCTCTCTCTTCCCCCCACCACCCCCCTCTGCTCTCTCTTCCCCCCACCACCCCCCCTCTGCTCTCTTCCCCCACCACCCCCCCTCTGCTCTCCCTTCCCCCCACCACCCCCCCCTCTGCTCTCTCTTCCCCCACCCCCCCCCCCTCTGCTCTCTTCCCCCCACCACCCCCCCCCTCTGCTCTCTCTCTTCCCCCCCCCCACAACCCCCCCTCTGCTCTCTCTCTTCCCCCCACCACCTCCCTCTCCTCTCCCCTATACCCCTCTCCTCTCCCTAAGGAAACTGTGGGCCTAATAAAATGGCTGTGGTAAGCTGGCTAATAGGAGGCTGTGACGTCATCCTGTGCGACTTCCTATTGGCCAGCAGGACCCAGGACATTTAAACTTCGCCGAGATCCTGGCGCCGCTCTGGAGGTATCTCTGGAATCGGGGGGCCGCCGGAGCTGAAAGGAACGGCTTCCGCTCAGGAGACTCCCTGCTGTCCCCCTCTCTTTTTCCTCCCCCTCTCCCTCCCCCCCTTTCTTGCAGCTATGTCCGCGTGTCCCCCCTGCTTACCTGCTCTCCCACCCCCTCCCCCTCAGACACCCCAATATCCTGCAGATGTATAACTACTTCCACGACCGGAAGCGCATTTACCTGATGCTGGAGTTCGCTCCCCGCGGGGAGCTGTACAAGGAGCTGCAGAAACATGGCCGCTTCGATGAGCAGAGAAGTGCCACGGTGAGGGGGGGGGGGGGAGGGTTACCCCCGGGGGGGGGAGAGGGTTACCCCGGGGGTCTGGGGTTAAGGGAGATGTACCCCCTCTCCGTCTCTCTCTCTACCTTTCACTCAGTCTTGCCACTTCCCATTGTCTCTCCTTCCTCCCCCCCCCTCCCCCTTTAATGCTCCTCTCCTCCTTCCTCTCTCCCATGCCTCAGGTCATGGGGTCCCTCTGCTCTCTCCCTCTCCTCCTTTTCTTTCCTCTCCCTCCTCTCTGGGGGGGGCTCCTTCTGCCCTCTCCTTTCTCTTCTCCCTAGGCTGGGTCCCGCTCCTCTCCCCCATTTTCTCTCTTTGGGAGGGGGGGGATCCCCTCTGCTTGCTCTTCTCCTTTCTCTCCTCTCTGGGTGGGTTCTCTGTCTCTCCCTGGGGGGGGGAGGTGGGGGTGCATTGATTGCCTAACACCCTGTGCCCCCGCCCCTGTATGCAGTTCATAGAGGAGTTGGCGGACGCGCTGCTGTATTGCCACGAGCGGAAAGTCATTCACCGGGACATCAAACCCGAGAACCTTCTCATGGGCTACAAGGGGGAGCTGAAATCGCCGACTTCGGCTGGTCCGTGCACGCCCCCGTCCCTCAGGTACCCCCGCCTGTGCCCCGTCCCTCAGGTACCCCCGCCTGTGCCCCGTCCCTCAGGTACCCCCCCGCCTGTGCCCCGTCCCTCAGGTACCCCCCGCCTGTGCCCCGTCCCTCAGGAACCCCCGCCTGTGCCCCGTCCCTCGGGTACCCACGCCTGTGCCCCGTCCCTCGGGTACCCCCCCGTGCCCCGTCCCTCGGGTACCCCGCCCGCCTGTGCCCCGTCCCTCGGGTACCCCCCGCCTGTGCCCCGTCCCTCAGGTACCCCCCGCCTGTGCCCCGTCCCTCAGGTACCCCCCCGCCTGTGCCCCGTCCCTCAGGTACCCCCCCGCCTGTGCTCCGTCCCTCAGGTACCCCCCCGCCTGTGCCCCGTCCCTCAGGTACCTCCCCCCCCCCGCCTGTGCCCCGTCCCTCAGGTACCCCCGCCTGTGCCCCGTCCCTCAGGTACCCCCGCCTGTGCCCCGTCCCTCAGGTACCTCCCCCCCCCCGCCTGTGCCCCGTCCCTCAGGTACCCCCGCCTGTGCCCCGTCCTCAGGTCCCACCCCCCGCCTGTGCCCCGTCCCGTAGGTACCCCCCGCCTGTGCCCCGCCCCTCAGGTACCCCCCGCCTGTGCCCCGTCCCTCGGGTACCCCCCGCCTGTGCCCCATCCCTCGGGTACCCCCCGCCTGTGCCCCGTCCCTCGGGTACCCCCCGCCTGTGCCCCGTCCCTCGGGTACCCCCCGCCTGTGCCCCGTCCCTCGGGTACCCCCCGCCTGTGCCCCGTCCCTCGGGTACCCCCCGCCTGTGCCCCGTCCCTCGGGTACCTCCCCGCCTGTGCCCCGTCCCTCGGGTACCCCCCGCCTGTGCCCCGTCCCTCGGGTACCCCCGCCTGTGCCCCGCCTGTGCCCCGTCCCTCGGGTACCCCCCCCCCCCGCCTGTGCCCCGTCCCTCGGGTACCCCCCCCGCCTGTGCCCCGTTCCTCGGGTACCCCCCCCCCCGCCTGTGCCCCGTCCCTCGGGTACCCCCCCCCCCCCCCCCGCCTGTGCCCCGTCCCTCGGGTACCCCCCCCCCCGCCTGTGCCCCGTTCCTCGGGTACCCCCCCCCTCCTGTGCCCCGTCCCTCGGGTACCCCCCCCCCCCCGCCTGTGCCCCGTCCCTCAGGTACCCCCCCCCGCCTGTGCCCCGTCCCTCAGGTACCCCCCGCCTGTGCCCCGTCCCTCAGGTACCCCCCGCCTGTGCCCCGTCCCTCAGGTACCCCCCCGCCTGTGCCCCGTCCCTCAGGTACCCCCGCCTGGTGGCCCCGTCCCTCAGGTACCCCCGCCTGTGCCCAGTCCCTCGGGTACCCCCCGCCTGTGCCCAGTCCCTCGGTACCCCCCGCCTGTGCCCCGTCCCTCGGGTACCCCCCGCCTGTGCCCCGTCCCTCTTATACCCCTCCCGGCTGTGCCCCGTCCCTCGGGTACCCCCCGCCTGTGCCCCGTCCCTCTTGTACCCCTCCCGGCTGTGCCCCGTCCCTCGGGTACCCCCCGCCTGTGCCCCGTCCCTCGGGTACCCCCCGCCTGTGCCCCGTCCCTCGGGTACCCCCCGCCTGTGCCCGTCCCTCGGGTACCCCCCCGTCTGTGCCCCGTCCCTCAGGTACCCCCCCCGTCTGTGCCCCGTCCCTCGGGTACCCCCCGCCTGTGCCCCGTCCCTCAGGTACCCCCCGCCTGTGCCCCGTCCCTCGGGTACCCCCTGTTTGCTCGTGCGCTTCATTACACAGCGCTGCGCGTTCCTTGTCGTGTCCTGAGACCCTCGTCCCCGCGTGCGTTGCAGGCGCAGGACGATGTGCGGGACCCTGGATTACCTGCCCCCGGAGATGATAGAGGGGAAGACGCACGATGAGAAGGTGGACCTGTGGTGCACGGGGGTCCTGTGCTACGAGTTCCTGGTGGGAATGCCGCCGTTCGACAGCCCCACCCACCCTGAGACCCACCGCAGGATCGTCAATGTACGCTGCCCGCGCGCCCCTCCCTCCCCCCACCCCCCACCCACCCTGAGACCCACCGCAGGATCGTCAATGTACGCTGCCCGCGCGCCCCTCCCTCCCCCCCCCACCCTGAGACCCACCGCAGGATCGTCAATGTACGCTGCTCTCGCCTCTACCGGCTCTCTGCTCCCCTCCTCCTCCACCCCCCCCCCCCCTTCCTCCCTCCCCCCTCCCATCTCCCTGTGTCCTTCACTCCCTCCACGCCCCCCCCCTCCTCCCTGTGTCCCTCACTCCCTCCACCCCCTCCTGCCTGTGTCCCTCCCTCTCCCCTTCACAAGTAACAACTCCTTTCTTCTCTCCCCCCCCCCCCCCCCAGGTTGACCTGAAGTTTCCCCCCTTCATATCTGAAGGAGCCAAGGACCTAATATGCAAACTTCTCCGCCATACCCCGTCCCACCGCCTCCCGCTGAGGGAAGTCATGGACCACCCCTGGATCAAGGCCAACTCCCGGAGAATCCTGCCCCCCGTCTTCAACTCTGCCCAGTCCCGCTAAGCCCCGCCTCTCGCGCTGTCAACATCTTCAGCCCCGCCTCTCGCGCTGTCCACATCTTCAGCCCCGCCTCTCGTGCTGTCCACATCTTCAGCCCCGCCTCTCGTGCTGTCCACATCTTCAGCCCCGCCTCTCGCGCTGTCCACATCTTCAGGCCCCGCCTCTCGCGCTGTCCACATCTTCAGCCCCGCCTCTCGCGCTGTCCACATCTTCAGCCCCGGCACATCGCGCAGTCCCTGTCTTCAGCTCTGCTAAGCCCCGCCTCTTGCGCTGTCTGTCTTCAGCCCCGCCTCTCGCGCTGTCCCTGTCTTCAGCTCTAAGCCCCGCCTCTTGCGCTGTCCACATCTTCTGCACCGCCTCTCGCGCTGTCCCTGTCTGCAGCTCCGCTAAGCAATGCCTCTCGCTGTCCGTCTTCAGCTCTGCTAAGCCCCGCCTCTTACGCTGTCCACAACTTCAGCCCCGCCTCTTACGCTGTCCACAACTTCACCCCGCCTCTCGCACTGTCTCTGTCTTCAGCTCCACCCAGTCCCTCTAAACCCCACTTCTCGCATTGTTCTGTTAGGCCCCGCCTCCTGCGCTTTCTCCATCTGCAGCTCCTGCCAGTCCCGCTAAGCCCAGCCTCCCACACTGCCCCGGATCTGCAGCTCCTGCCAGTCCTGTTACGCCCCGCCTCCCGCACTTTAACCCTTACACTGCACACGTGTGTACAGATTATCCCCATCAGTGTATAGTATCTCTATGCAGGGGCAGGACGCACGGATACTCTGCATCATTATACAGCACGGCGTGTTCATTATCGGGAGATACTCTGCATCATTATACAACGCAGTGTTCCCCATCGGCATCGTACCATATAGGTACTGTGTCCTGACACTTCCCGGAGTGCATAGATACCCTGCATCATCATACAGCGCGGCGTGTTCATCATCAGGGGCTGAATTGTACAGGTACTCCGTGTCATCATACAGCGCGGCGTGTTCATTCACGGGGTGGACTGTACAGATACTCCGTGTCATCATACAGCGCGGCGTGTTCATTCACGGGGTGGACTGTACAGATACTCCGTGTCATCATACAGCGCGGCGTGTTCATTCACGGGCTGAGTTGTACAGATACTCCGTGTCATCATACAGCGCGGCGTGTTCATTCACGGGCTGAATTGTACAGATACTCCGTGTCATCATACAGCGCGGCGTGTTCATTCACGGGGTGGACTGTACAGATACTCCGTGTCATCATACAGCGCGGCGTGTTCATTCACGGGCTGAATTGTACAGATACTCCGTGTCATCATACAGCGCGGCGTGTTCATTCACGGGCTGAATTGTACAGATACTCCGTGTCATCATACAGCGCGGCGTGTTCATTCACGGGCTGAATTGTACAGATACTCCGTGTCATCATACAGCGCGGCATGTTCATTCACGGGGTGGATTGTACAGATACTCCGTGTCATCATACAGCGCGGTGTGTTCATTCACGGGGTGGACTGTACAGGTACTCCGTGTCATCATACAGCGCGGCGTGTTCATTCACGGGGTGGATTACAGGTACCTGCCTCGTTTTCCCGCCCGGCCTGTCGGATATTCCTGGTTCCCCACCCGCGGGCCTCCTGTCCATAAACTTCCAGCCAAACGACTAACGAGGGGCTGAACCCCTGAACATGGCGAGGCTGCTGAATGTGGGGGATCCCCAGTGGGGTGCCTGCACACACACACCCTGACCCTGTACATACAAGCGTGATCCTAAATGGTTTTTTATGGGGGTTTCTTTTTTAAGTGGGTGTAAATATTACCGTTGGGGGGTGACTTTTTGTTTTTATAGCTGAGATTAGACCGGTTCCTCCCTCCGCCGTGTTTGTTTTCAATCTACTTTTCACCGTGTTCTTCGCCTGCCGACTTCCCCGATCCCAACGCCACCCCTCGATCGCTTTTCCTGTTGGAGTTTGATTTGTAATGTCTGCGGGGGTTACGTTAAACATGGCTGCCGTCTCCTGCATCCCGCCGCCTTACGGTTTTGGTCTCTGTACTGTGTGGAAGGGGATTATTAGGGGGCGGCGGGCCGGCTGTTTATAGGGGTGGGCGTGGACCCCCTGCTGTTATATACAATCATTTCTGTGTAAATAAACAAACGTTTTTTTTGACTTGTGTCTCTTGTCTTTAAATGTGAGGTTGAATGGGCGGGTGACCTAATGACAGCGATGGGTTAAAGGACAGTCCCACGTAGGGCAAAGTGACCTAATGACAGGGACGTGTTTAATGGGTTAAAGGGACAGTCCCATGTAGGGGCAAAGTGACCTAATGACAGGGACGTGTTTAATGGGTTAAAGGGTCAGTCCCACGTAGGGGCAAAGTGACCTAATGACAGGGACGTGTTTAATGGGTTAAAGGGTCAGTCCCAGGTAGGGGCAAAGTGACCTAATGACAGGGACGTGTTTAATGGGTTAAAGGGTCAGTCCCACGTAGGGGCAAAGTGACCTAATGACAGCGATGGGTTAAAGGGACAGTCCCACGTAGGGCAAAGTGACCCAATGACAGCGATGGGTTAAAGGGACAGTCCCACGTAGGGGCAAAGTGACCCAATGACAGCGATGGGTTAAAGGGACAGTCCCACGTAGGGGCAAAGTGACCTAATGACAGGGACGTGTTTAATGGGTTAAAGGGTCAGTCCCACGTAGGGGCAAAGTGACCTAATGACAGGGACGTGTTTAATGGGTTAAAGGGTCAGTCCCAGGTAGGGCAAAGTGACCTAATGACAGGGACGTGTTTAATGGGTTAAAGGGTCAGTCCCACGTAGGGCAAAGTGACCTAATGACAGCGATGGGTTAAAGGGACAGTCCCACGTAGGGGCAAAGTGACCCAATGACAGCGATGGGTTAAAGGGACAGTCCCACGTAGGGGCAAAGTGACCCAATGACAGCGATGGGTTAAAGGGACAGTCCCACGTAGGGGCAAAGTGACCCAATGACAGCGATGGTTAAAGGGACAGTCCCACGTAGGGGCAAAGTGACCTAATGACAGCGATTGGTTAAAGCAAGCCTGCACAACTCCAGTCCTCGAGGTCTGCAAACAGGCCAGGTTTTCAGGATATCCCTACTTCAGCACAGCTGGCTTAATTAGTGGCTCAGTATTTCTGAGCTTCTAATTGAACCAGCTGTGCTGAAACAGGCCAGGTTTTCAGGATTTCCCTGTTTGCGGCCCTCGAGGACTGGAGTTGTGCAGGCCTGGGTTAAAGGGTCAGTCCCACGTAGGGGCAAAGTGACCTAATGACAGGGACGTGTGTAATGGGTTAAAGGGACATTCCCACGTAGGGGCAAAGTGACCTAATGACAGGGACGTGTTTAATGGGTTAAAGGGTCAGTCCCACGTAGGGGCAAAGTGACCTAATGACAGGGACGTGTTTAATGGGTTAAAGGGTCAGTCCCACGTAAGGGCAAAGTGACCTAATGACAGGGACGTGTTTAATGGGTTAAATGGTCAGTCCCACATAGGGGCAAAGTGACCTAATGACAGGGACGTGTTTAATGGGTTAAAGGGTCAGTCCCACATAGGAGCAAAGTGACCTAATGACAGGGGCGTGTTTAATGGGTTAAAGGGTCAGTCCCACGTAGGGGCAAAGTGACCTAATGACAGGGACGTGTGTAATGGGTTAAAGGGTCAGTCCCACGTAGAAGCAAAGTGACCTAATGACAGGGACGTGTTTAATGGGTTAAAGGGTCAGTCCCACGTAGGGGCAAAGTGACCTAATGACAGGGACGTGTTTAATGGGTTAAAGGGTCAGTCCCACATAGGGGCAAAGTGACCTAATGACAGGGACGTGTTTAATGGGTTAAAGGGTCAGTCCCACATAGGAGCAAAGTGACCTAATGACAGGGGCGTGTTTAATGGGTTAAAGGGTCAGTCCCACGTAGGGATGCATTTCCATCTATATATTGGTAAAATATGTGTATGTATATGTATATATTATATATATATAGTCTCCAGACTCTCTGCCTGTGTATCATAAATAAATAATCACAGGATATATACACCTCCTCCCCCCTCCCCCCTCGTGATATAGATATATATTTATTTATAAGCCCAGGGTCCTATATACATATATACACCCCTCCCCCCTCCCCCTCCTCCCCCCAAGCCCCGGATGCCAGTGACGTCAGCGAGAGCCATCTTTTGTCAGAGCCAGGAGAAGAAGGAGCAGCATCACCAGCACCCTGCACTGCACCCTGTACTATGTGAGTGTGACACTGCACCCATACCCCCACCCCTATTATATATATACTCATCCCCAGCACCCTGCACTGCACCCTGCACTATGTGAGTGTGACACTGCACCCATACCCCCACCCCTATTATATATATATACTCATCCCCAGCACCCTGCACTGCACCCTGTACTATGTGACTGTGACACTGCACCCATACCCCCATCTCTACTATATATACTCATCCCCAGCACCCTGCACTGCACCCTGTACTATGTGAGTGTGACACTGCACCCATACCCCCACCCCTATTATATATATACTCATCCCCAGCTCCCTGCACTGCACCCTGTACTATGTGAGTGTGACACTGCACCCATACCCCCACCCCTATTATATATATACTCATCCCCAGCACCCTGCACTGCACCCTGTGCTATGTGACTGTGACACTGCACCCATACCCCCACCCCTATTATATATATACTCATCCCCAGCACCCTGCACTGCACCCTGTACTATGTGACTGTGACACTGCACCCATACCCCCACCCCTATTATATATATACTCATCCCCAGCACTGCACCCTGTACTATGTGAGTGTGACACTGCACCCATACCCCCACCCCTATTATATATATACTCATCCCCAGCACCCTGCACTGCACCCTGTACTATGTGAGTGTGACACTGCACCCATACCCCCACCCCTATTATATATACACTCATCCCCAGCACCCTGCACTGCACCCTGTGCTATGTGAGTGTGACACTGCACCCATACCCCCACCCCTATTATATATATACTCATCCCCAGCACACTGCACCCTGTACTATGTGAGTGTGACACTGCACCCATACCCCCATCTCTATTATATATATACTCATCCCCAGCACCCTGCACTGCACCCTGTACTATGTGAGTGTGACACTGCAGCCATACCCCCACCCCTATTATATATATACTCATCCCCAGCACCCTGCACTGCACCCTGTACTATGTGACTGTGACACTGCACCCATACCCCCACCCCTATTATATACATATACTCATCCCCAGCACCCTGCACTGCACCCTGTACTATGTGACTGTGACACTGCACCCATACCCCCATCTCTATTATATATATACTCATCCCCAGCACACTGCACTGCACCCTGTACTATGTGAGTGTGACACTGCACCCATACCCCCATCTCTATTATATATATATACTCATCCCCAGCACCCTGCACTGCACCCTGTACTATGTGAGTGTGACACTGCACCCATACCCCCATCTCTATTATATATACACTCATCCCCAGCACCCTACACTGCACCCTGTACTATGTGAGTGTGACACTGCACCCATACCCCCATCTCTATTATATATATATACTCATCCCCAGCACCCTGCACTGCACCCTGTACTATGTGTGTCACATTGCACCTCCCCCCCCCCCCCCATCCTCTGCAGCATCCATAGAGGGGAGGGGGTCTGTCTATCTATCCAGCAACCTCACAGGGGAAGGGGATCACACGTGTGTGTGTGTGAGTGTGTGTAATATATATATACATACATACATCCAGAAATGAGAGCACAGACACAGCACACAACCCCACCCTCCATATCTGCATCATCCATGGGGGGCAGATATTGTGTGTATATGTATGTGTACATGTATGTGTACATGTGCATACATACATAATCTATCATGCATATATCTCTGTATTTCTTTCTCTTCATCTGTCCAACTAGATGTATATGTATACACGTGTGTGTGCAGGTATATGTATACACGTGTGTGTGCAGGTATATGTATACACGTGTGTGTACATATCTGTATGTACATAGAAGGGCATATGCATACAGTAAAATAAATGTGTGTGTATATTTATGGGAAGTACATAAAGTGTGTGTGTGTGTGTGTGTGTGTGTGTGTGTGTGTGTGTGTGTGTGTACAGTGTATATGCGTGCATGAGAATAATGAATGTATATATGGATATTACTATGTGTATATTACAATGTTTAATGATAGTGTGAAACAATATTGATTACACAAGTTGTAGATACGGTGTGACAAAATATTGCTGCAATCATTCAGCCAGTGATACAATGTTACATTACACACAGTACACAATACTGTACATACATATATACACTGTTATAGATACAATGTTACAGCAGGTACACACTATAATACACTAGCACAGTGTTATATATACAATGTTACAGCAGGTACACACTATAATACACTAGTACAGTGTTATATATACAATGTTACAGCCGATACACACTATAATACACTAGTACAGTGTTATATATACAATGTTACAGCAGGTACACACTATAATACACTAGCACAGTGTTATAGATGCAATGTTACAGCAGATACACACTATAATACACTAGCACAGTGTTATATATACAATGTTACAGCCGATACACACTATAATACACTAGTACAGTGTTATATATACAATGTTACAGCCGATACACACTATAATACACTAGTACAGTGTTATATATACAATGTTACAGCCGATACACTCTATAATACACTAGTACAGTGTTATATATACAATGTTACAGCAGGTACACACTATAATACACTAGCACAGTGTTATAGATGCAATGTTACAGCAGATACACACTATAATACACTAGCACAGTGTTATATATACAATGTTACAGCAGGTACACACTATAAGACACTAGCACAGTGTTATATATACAATGTTACAGCAGATGCACACTATAATACACTAGCACAGTGTTATATATACAATGTTACAGCAGACACACACTATAATACACTAGCACAGTGTTATAGATACAATGTTACAGCAGGTACACACTATAATACACTAGCACAGTGTTATATATACAATGTTACAGCAGGTACACACTATAATACACTAGTACAGTGTTATATATACAATGTTACAGCCGATACACACTATAATACACTAGCACAGTGTTATATATACAATGTTACAGCAGATACACACTATAATACACTAGCACAGTGTTATAGATACAATGTTACAGCAGGTTTAACACTATAATACACTAGCACTGTGTTACAGATACAATGTTACAGCAGGTACACACTATAATACACTAGTACAGTGTTATATATACAATGTTACAGCAGGTACACACTATAATACACTAGCACTGTGTTATAGATATAATGTTACAGCAGATACACACTATAATACACTAGCACAGTGTTATATATACAATGTTACAGCAGGTACACACTATAATACACTAGCACTGTGTAATAGATACAATGTTACAGCAGATACACACTATAATACACTAGCACAGTGTTATATATACAATGTTACAGCAGATACACACTATAATACACTAGCACTGTGTTATATATACAATGTTACAGCAGATACACACTATAATACACTAGCACAGTGTTATAGATACAATGTTACAGCAGATACACACTGTAATACACTAGCACAGTGTTATATATACAATGTTACAGCAGGTACACACTATAATACACTAGCACTGTGTAATAGATACAATGTTACAGCAGATACACACTATAATACACTAGCACAGTGTTATATATACAATGTTACAGCAGATACACACTATAATACACTAGCACAGTGTTATATATACAATGTTACAGCCGATACACACTATAATACACTAGTACAGTGTTATATATACAATGTTACAGCCGATACACACTATAATACACTAGTACAGTGTTATATATACAATGTTACAGCCGATACACTCTATAATACACTAGTACAGTGTTATATATACAATGTTACAGCAGGTACACACTATAATACACTAGCACAGTGTTATAGATGCAATGTTACAGCAGATACACACTATAATACACTAGCACAGTGTTATATATACAATGTTACAGCAGGTACACACTATAAGACACTAGCACAGTGTTATATATACAATGTTACAGCAGATGCACACTATAATACACTAGCACAGTGTTATATATACAATGTTACAGCAGACACACACTATAATACACTAGCACAGTGTTATATATACAATGTTACAGCAGATACACACTATAATACACTAGCACAGTGTTATAGATACAATGTTACAGCAGGTTTAACACTATAATACACTAGCACTGTGTTACAGATACAATGTTACAGCAGGTACACACTATAATACACTAGTACAGTGTTATATATACAATGTTACAGCAGGTACACACTATAATACACTAGCACTGTGTTATAGATATAATGTTACAGCAGATACACACTATAATACACTAGCACAGTGTTATATATACAATGTTACAGCAGGTACACACTATAATACACTAGCACTGTGTAATAGATACAATGTTACAGCAGATACACACTATAATACACTAGCACAGTGTTATATATACAATGTTACAGCAGATACACACTATAATACACTAGCACTGTGTTATATATACAATGTTACAGCAGATACACACTATAATACACTAGCACAGTGTTATAGATACAATGTTACAGCAGATACACACTGTAATACACTAGCACAGTGTTATATATACAATGTTACAGCAGATACACACTGTAATACACTAGCACAGTGTTATATATACAATGTTACAGCAGATACACACTATAATACACTAGCACAGTGTTATATATACAATGTTACAGCAGGTACACACTATAATACACTAGCACAGTGTTATAGATACAATGTTACAGCAGGTACACACTATAATACACTAGCACAGTGTTATATATACAATGTTACAGCAGACCCACACTATAATACACTAGCATAGTGTTATATATACAATGTTACAGCAGGTACACACTATAATACACTAGCACTGTGTTATAGATACAGGGTTACAGCAGGTACACACTATAATACACTAGCACAGTGTTATATATACAATGTTACAGCAGGTACACACTATAATACACTAGCACTGTGTTATAGATATAATGTTACAGCAGGTACACACTGTAATACACTAGCACAGTGTTATATATACAATGTTACAGCAGGTACACACTATAATACACTAGCACTGTGTAATAGATACAATGTTACAGCAGATACACACTATAATACACTAGCACAGTGTTATAGATACAATGTTACAGCAGATACACACTGTAATACACTAGCACAGTGTTATATATACAATGTTACAGCAGATACACACTAATACACTAGCACAGTGTTATATATACAATGTTACAGCAGGTACACACTATAATACACTAGCACTGTGTTATAGATACAGGGTTACAGCAGGTACACACTATAATACACTAGCACAGTGTTATATATACAATGTTACAGCAGGTACACACTATAATACACTAGCACTGTGTTATAGATATAATGTTACAGCAGATACACACTATAATACACTAGCACAGTGTTATATATACAATGTTACAGCAGGTACACACTATAATACACTAGCACTGTGTAATAGATACAATGTTACAGCAGATACACACTATAATACACTAGCACAGTGTTATATATACAATGTTACAGCAGATACACACTATAATACACTAGCACTGTGTTATATATACAATGTTACAGCAGATACACACTATAATACACTAGCACAGTGTTATAGATACAATGTTACAGCAGATACACACTGTAATACACTAGCACAGTGTTATATATACAATGTTACAGCAGATACACACTAATACACTAGCACAGTGTTATATATACAATGTTACAGCAGATACACACTATAATACACTAGCACAGTGTTATATATACAATGTTACAGCAGGTACACACTATAATACACTAGCACAGTGTTATAGATACAATGTTACAGCAGGTACACACTATAATACACTAGCACAGTGTTATATATACAATGTTACAGCAGACCCACACTATAATACACTAGCATAGTGTTATATATACAATGTTACAGCAGGTACACACTATAATACACTAGCACTGTGTTATAGATACAAGGTTACAGCAGGTACACACTATAATACACTAGCACAGTGTTATAGATACAATGTTACAGCAGATACACACTATAATACACTAGCACTGTGTATATATACAATGTTACAGCAGATACACACTATAATACACTAGCACAGTGTTATAGATACAATGTTACAGCAGATACACACTATAATACACTAGCACAGTGTTATATATACATTGTTAGAGCAGATGCACACTATAATACACTAGCACAGTGTTATATATACAATGTTACAGCAGATGCACGCTATAATATACTAGCACAGTGTTATATATACAATGTTACAGCAGATACACACTATAATACACTAGCACAGTGTTATATATACAATGTTACAGCAGGTACACACTATAATACACTAGCACAGTGTTATAGATACAATGTTACAGCAGGTACACACTATAATACACTAGCACAGTGTTATATATACAATTTTACAGCAGATACACACTATAATACACTAGCACAGTGTTATAGATACAATGTTACAGCAGGTTTAACACTATAATACACTAGCACTGTGTTACAGATACAATGTTACAGCAGGTACACACTATAATACACTAGTACAGTGTTATATATACAATGTTACAGCAGGTACACACTATAATACACTAGCACTGTGTTATAGATACAATGTTACAGCACATACACACTATAATACACTAGCACAGTGTTATAGATGCAATGTTACAGCAGATACACACTATAATACACTAGCACAGTGTTATATATACAATGTTACAGCAGGTACACACTATAAGACACTAGCACAGTGTTATATATACAATGTTACAGCAGATGCACACTATAATACACTAGCACAGTGTTATGTATACAATGTTACAGCAGACAAACACTATAATACACTAGCACAGTGTTATAGATACAATGTTACAGCAGGTACACACTATAATACACTAGCACAGTGTTATATATACAATGTTACAGCAGGTACACACTATAATACACTAGTACAGTGTTATATATACAATGTTACAGCCGATACACACTATAATACACTAGCACAGTGTTATATATACAATGTTACAGCACATACACACTATAATACACTAGCACAGTGTTATAGATACAATGTTACAGCAGGTTTAACACTATAATACACTAGCACTGTGTTACAGATACAATGTTACAGCAGGTACACACTATAATACACTAGTACAGTGTTATATATACAATGTTACAGCAGGTACACACTATAATACACTAGCACTGTGTTATAGATATAATGTTACAGCAGATACACACTATAATACACTAGCACAGTGTTATATATACAATGTTACAGCAGGTACACACTATAATACACTAGCACTGTGTAATAGATACAATGTTACAGCAGATACACACTATAATACACTAGCACAGTGTTATATATACAATGTTACAGCAGATACACACTATAATACACTAGCACTGTGTTATATATACAATGTTACAGCAGATACACACTATAATACACTAGCACAGTGTTATAGATACAATGTTACAGCAGATACACACTGTAATACACTAGCACAGTGTTATATATACAATGTTACAGCAGATACACACTGTAATACACTAGCACAGTGTTATATATACACAATGTTACAGCAGATACACACTATAATACACTAGCACAGTGTTATATATACAATGTTACAGCAGGTACACACTATAATACACTAGCACAGTGTTATAGATACAATGTTACAGCAGGTACACACTATAATACACTAGCACAGTGTTATATATACAATGTTACAGCAGACCCACACTATAATACACTAGCATAGTGTTATATATACAATGTTACAGCAGGTACACACTATAATACACTAGCACTGTGTTATAGATACAAGGTTACAGCAGGTACACACTATAATACACTAGCACAGTGTTATAGATACAATGTTACAGCAGATACACACTATAATACACTAGCACTGTGTATATATACAATGTTACAGCAGATACACACTATAATACACTAGCACAGTGTTATATATACAATGTTACAGCAGATACACACTATAATACACTAGCACAGTGTTATATATACAATGTTACAGCAGGTACACACTATAATACACTAGCACAGTGTTATAGATACAATGTTACAGCAGGTACACACTATAATACACTAGCACAGTGTTATATATACAATTTTACAGCAGATACACACTATAATACACTAGCACAGTGTTATAGATACAATGTTACAGCAGGTTTAACACTATAATACACTAGCACTGTTACAGATACAATGTTACAGCAGGTACACACTATAATACACTAGTACAGTGTTATATATACAATGTTACAGCAGGTACACACTATAATACACTAGCACTGTGTTATAGATACAATGTTACAGCACATACACACTATAATACACTAGCACAGTGTTATATATACAATGTTACAGCAGATACACACTATAATACACTAGCACAGTGTTATAGATACAATGTTACAGCAGATACACACTATAATACACTAAACACAGTGTTATATATACAATGTTAGAGCAGGTACACACTATAATACACTAGCACTGTGTTATAGATGCAATGTTACAGCCGATACACACTATAATACACTAGCACAGTGTTATATATACAATGTTACAGCAGGTACACACTATAAGACACTAGCACAGTGTTATATATACAATGTTACAGCAGATGCACACTATAATACACTAGCACAGTGTTATATATACAATGTTACAGCAGACACACACTATAATACACTAGCACAGTGTTATAGATACAATGTTACAGCAGGTACACACTATAATACACTAGCACCGTGTTATATATACAATGTTACAGCAGGTACACACTATAATACACTAGTACAGTGTTATAGATACAATGTTACAGCAGGTACACACTATAATACACTAGCACAGTGTTATAGATACAATGTTACAGCAGGTACACACTATAATACACTAGCACAGTGCTATATATACAATGTTACAGCAGACCCACACTATAATACACTAGCACAGTGTTATATATACAATGTTACAGCAGGTACACACTATAATACACTAGCACAGTGTTATAGATACAATGTTACAGCAGGTACACACTATAATACACTAGCACAGTGTTATATACACAATGTTACAGCAGACCCACACTATAATACACTAGCATAGTGTTATATATACAATGTTACAGCAGGTACACACTATAATACACTAGCACTGTGTTATAGATACAAGGTTACAGCAGGTACACACTATAATACACTAGCACAGTGTTATAGATACAATGTTACAGCAGATACACACTATAATACACTAGCACTGTGTTATATATACAATGTTACAGCAGGTACACACTATAATACACTAGCACAGTGTTATAGATACAATGTTACAGCAGGTACACACTATAATACACTAGCACAGTGTTATATATACAATTTTACAGCAGATACACACTATAATACACTAGCACAGTGTTATAGATACAATGTTACAGCAGGTTTAACACTATAATACACTAGCACAGTGTTATATATACAATTTTACAGCAGATACACACTATAATACACTAGCACAGTGTTATAGATACAATGTTACAGCAGGTTTAACACTATAATACACTAGCACACTGTTACAGATACAATGTTACAGCAGGTACACACTATAATACACTAGTACAGTGTTATATATACAATGTTACAGCAGGTACACACTATAATACACTAGCACTGTGTTATAGATACAATGTTACAGCACATACACACTATAATACACTAGCACAGTGTTATATATACAATGTTACAGCAGATACACACTATAATACACTAGCACAGTGTTATAGATACAATGTTACAGCAGATACACACTATAATACACTAGCACAGTGTTATATATACAATGTTAGAGCAGGTACACACTATAATACACTAGCACTGTGTTATAGATGCATTGTTACAGCCGATACACACTATAATACACTAGCACAGTGTTATATATACAATGTTACAGCAGGTACACACTATAAGACACTAGCACAGTGTTATATATACAATGTTACAGCAGATGCACACTATAATACACTAGCACAGTGTTATATATACAATGTTACAGCAGACACACACTATAATACACTAGCACAGTGTTATAGATACAATGTTACAGCAGGTACACACTATAATACACTAGCACCGTGTTATATATACAATGTTACAGCAGGTACACACTATAATACACTAGTACAGTGTTATAGATACAATGTTACAGCAGGTACACACTATAATACACTAGCACAGTGTTATAGATACAATGTTACAGCAGGTACACACTATAATACACTAGCACAGTGGTATATATACAATGTTACAGCAGACCCACACTATAATACACTAGCACAGTGTTATATATACAATGTTACAGCAGGTACACACTATAATACACTAGCACAGTGTTATAGATACAATGTTACAGCAGGTACACACTATAATACACTAGCACAGTGTTATATACACAATGTTACAGCAGACCCACACTATAATACACTAGCATAGTGTTATATATACAATGTTACAGCAGGTACACACTATAATACACTAGCACTGTGTTATAGATACAAGGTTACAGCAGGTACACACTATAATACACTAGCACAGTGTTATAGATACAATGTTACAGCAGATACACACTATAATACACTAGCACTGTGTATATATACAATGTTACAGCAGATACACACTATAATACACTAGCACAGTGTTATATATACAATGTTACAGCAGATACACACTATAATACACTAGCACAGTGTTATATATACAATGTTACAGCAGGTACACACTATAATACACTAGCACAGTGTTATAGATACAATGTTACAGCAGGTACACACTATAATACACTAGCACAGTGTTATATATACAATTTTACAGCAGATAGACACTATAATACACTAGCACAGTGTTATAGATACAATGTTACAGCAGGTTTAACACTATAATACACTAGCACTGTTACAGATACAATGTTACAGCAGGTACACACTATAATACACTAGTACAGTGTTATATATACAATGTTACAGCAGGTACACACTATAATACACTAGCACTGTGTTATAGATACAATGTTACAGCACATACACACTATAATACACTAGCACAGTGTTATATATACAATGTTACAGCAGATACACACTATAATACACTAGCACAGTGTTATAGATACAATGTTACAGCAGATACACACTATAATACACTAGCACAGTGTTATATATACAATGTTAGAGCAGGTACACACTATAATACACTAGCACTGTGTTATAGATGCAATGTTACAGCCGATACACACTATAATACACTAGCACAGTGTTATATATACAATGTTACAGCAGGTACACACTATAAGACACTAGCACAGTGTTATATATACAATGTTACAGCAGATGCACACTATAATACACTAGCACAGTGTTATATATACAATGTTACAGCAGACACACACTATAATACACTAGCACAGTGTTATAGATACAATGTTACAGCAGGTACACACTATAATACACTAGCACCTTGTTATATATACAATGTTACAGCAGGTACACACTATAATACACTAGTACAGTGTTATAGATACAATGTTACAGCAGGTACACACTATAATACACTAGCACAGTGTTATAGATACAATGTTACAGCAGGTACACACTATAATACACTAGCACAGTGCTATATATACAATGTTACAGCAGACCCACACTATAATACACTAGCACAGTGTTATATATACAATGTTACAGCAGGTACACACTATAATACACTAGCACTGTGTTATAGATACAAGGTTACAGCAGGTACCCACTATAATACACTAGCACAGTGTTATAAATACAATGTTACAGCAGGTACACACTATAATACACTACCACTGTGTTATATATACAATGTTACAGCAGGTACACACTATAATACACTAGCACAGTGTTATAGATACAATGTTACAGCAGGTACACACTATAATACACTACCACTGTGTTATAGATACAATGTTACAGCAGGTGCACACTATAATACACTAGCACAGTGTTATAGATACAATGTTACAGCAGATGCACACTATAATACACTAGCACAGTGTTATATATACAATGTTACAGCAGATACACACTATAATACACTAGCACAGTGTTATATATACAATGTTACAGCAGGTACACACTATAATACACTAGCACAGTGTTATAGATACAATGTTACAGCAGATACACACTGTAATACACTAGCAGTGTTATAGATACAATGTTACAGCAGATACACACTATAATACACTAGCAATGTGTTATAGATACAATGTTACAGCAGATACACACTATAATACACTAGCACAGTGTTATAGATACAATGTTACAGCAGATACACACTATAATACACTAGCACTGTGTTATAGATACAATGTTACAGCAGAAACACACTAATACACAAGCACTGTGTTATATCTACAATGTTACAGCAGATACACACTATAATACACTAGCACAGTATTATAGATACAATGTTACAGCAGATACACACTATAATACACTAGCACAGTATTATATATACAATGTTACAGTAGACACACACAATAATACACTAGCACAGTATTATATCTACAATGTTACAGCAGATACACACTATAATACACTAGCACAGTATTATATATACAATTTTACAGCAGACACACACTATAATACACTAGCACAGTGTTATATATACAATGTTAAAACAGACGCACTATAAGACACTAGCAGTGTTATAGATACAATGTTACAGCAGATACACACTATAATACACTAGCACTGTGTTATATATACAATGTTACAGCAGGTACACACTATAATACACTAGCACAGTGTTATATATACAATGTTACAGCAGACACACACTATAAGACACTAGCACAGTGTTATATATACAATGTTACAGCAGACACACACTATAATACACTAGCACAGTGTTATATATACAATGTTACAGCAGATACACACTGTAATACACTAGCACAGTGTTATAGATACAATGTTACAGCAGGTACACACTGTAATACACTAGCACAGTGTTATAGATACAATGTTACAGCAGGTACACACTGTAATACACTAGCACAGTGTTATAGATACAATGTTACAGCAGGTACACACTGTAATACACTAGCACAGTGTTATAGATACAATGTTACAGCAGGTACACACTATAATACACTAGCACAGTGTTATAGATACAATGTTACAGCAGATACACACTATAATACACTAGCACAGTGTTATAGATACAATGTTACAGCAGATACACACTATAATAAACTAGCACAGTGTTATATATACAATGTTACAGCAGATACACACTATAATACACTAGCACAGTGTTATATATACATTGTTACAGCAGGCACACACTATAACACACTAGCACAGTGTTATATATACATTGTTACAGCAGGCACACACTATAACACACTAGCACTGTGTATATATACAATGTTACAGCAGGCACACACTATAACACACTAGCACTGTGTATATATACAATGTTACAGCAGGTACACACTATAACACACTAGCACTGTGTATATATACAATGTTACAGCAGGCACACACTATAATACACTAGCACAGTGTTATACATACAATGTTACAGCAGGCACACACTATAACACAGTAGCACAGTGTTATATATACAATGTTACAGCAGATACACACTATAATACACTAGCACTGTGTTATATATACAATGTTACAGCAGATACACACTGTAATACACTAGCACAGTGTTATATATACAATGTTACAGCAGACACACACTATAATACACTAGCACAGTGTTATATATACAATGTTACAGCAGGTACACACTATAATACACTAGCAGTGTTATATATACAATGTTACAGCAGATACACACTATAATACACTAGCACAGTGTTATATATACAATGTTACAGCCGATACACACTATAATACACTAGCACAGTGTTATATATACAATGTTACAGCAGATACACACTATAATACACTAGCACTGTGTATATATACAATGTTACAGCAGGCACACACTATAACACACTAGCACAGTGTTATATATACAATGTTACAGCAGGTACACACTATAACACACTAGCACAGTATTATAGATACAATGTTACAGCAGGTACACACTATAATACACTAGCACAGTGTTATAGATACAATGTTACAGCAGGCACACACTATAATACACTAGCACAGTGTTATAGATACAATGTTACAGCAGGTACACACTATAATACACTAGCACAGTGTTATATATACAATGTTACAGCAGATACACACTATAAGACACTAGCAGTGTTATAGATACAATGTTACAGCAGACACACACTATAATACACTAGCACAGTGTTATATATACAATGTTACAGCAGATACACACTATAATACACTAGCACTGTGTTATATATACAATGTTACAGCAGGTACACACTATAATACACTAGCACAGTGTTATATATACAATGTTACAGCAGATACACACTATAATACACTAGCACAGTGTTATATATACAATGTTACAGCAGATACACACTATAATACACTAGCATAGTGTTATATATACAATGTTACAGCAGATACACACTATAATACACTAGCACAGTGTTATAGATACAATGTTACAGCAGATACACACTATAATACACTAGCACAGTGTTATAGATACAATGTTACAGCAGATACACACTATAATACACTAGCACAGTGTTATATATACAATGTTACAGCAGATACACACTATAATACACTAGCACAGTGTTATAGATACAATGTTACAGCAGATACACACTATAATACACTAGCACAGTGTTATAGATACAATGTTACAGCAGGTACACACTATAACACAGTAGCACTGTGTTATAGATACAATGTTACAGCAGATACACACTATAACACACTAGCACAGTGTTATATATACAATGTTACAGCAGGTACACACTATAATACACTAGCACTGTGTTATAGATACAATGTTACAGCAGATACACACTATAACACACTAGCACAGTGTTATATATACAATGTTACAGCAGGCACACACTAATACACTAGCACTGTGTATATATACAATGTTACAGCAGATACACACTATAATACACTAGCACAGTGTTATAGATACAATGTTACAGCAGGTACACACTATAACACACTAGCACAGTGTTATATATACAATGTTACAGCAGGCACACACTATAACACACTGGGTGTCGCCGGCTGGTTCGGCTGATACGGAAGGTGTCCCGGCCGCCTGGACCCCGCAAATCATTGTTAGGACGGTCTCCTAGTGGGGGAGTTTTTTTTTCTGGGCAGGCCCGTGACCTGTGACCCTTCTGACCACAGTGGTAGCAGATGACGTCACCGGGGTCCCCTTCCCTCCGATAGGTAGGGGTGACTCTCCCGGACGCCCGGGACCTGGCTATCGGTGACTTGGGGGGAAAGGTCCCCCTTTCGCCCCGGTAGGTCTCTTGGACTTCTGGAGCGGACGGCCCTTTGGCTTCACCCTTGAGGGTCTCTTTGGTCTCTTTTGGGGGGGGGGCATGGAAGTGGAGCCTGGACTTCGTGCTTCCTGACCTGCCGCATCGAGTCCATATAGCTAGGCGGTACGGGGGTTGCCGGGGCGGCCCTCATCAGAAGGGCTACCGGATGGAAAGGTAGGGATCCCTTCAGCAGTTGTTTTGAGCCGGTACCGGTCCACTTCTGAGACGGGAGATGATCTTCTTGGACAGGAGCGTCCACAGGGATAGTTGGAGCCCGAGGACAACTCTTCTCCCTCCTTTTGGCGGAGAGCCTTGATCTGAGCCAGGAGCTCGTCCTCGTCGTCTTCGCCGGCGCACGACCGCGTTAAAAGTTCCGCTAACTCACGAGCGGGTAACGTCTCCTTCGGTGTCCCGGTACCAGTCGGGGCAGCCGGGGGGGCCGGAGGCATTCGACCGGCCTCTGTCTCTCAATGGCTTCCGAGCACGACCACTCACCTATCCAGGTCTCTCCGAACACCTTCTTCTCCTGGAGGCGTGGGGGCACTACCCCGGAGAAGGGCCCCCCGAGCTTTCTGCAACTTTGCGACTTGCGATGACATAGTTATGGCCTCCACTAATTGTGGTCGGGGTCACGCCCAGGGCGCAGCCGCCACTTGATAAGCGACTCATCGCTGGTAGGCCTTGGACTCGGGCCTGGTGTAGGTGGAGGACTCCCGGCCCAGCTGGTGGCCACTCGAGGTGAAGGTTACTCGTGGTGGGGTCGCGTCTACCCAGTTGGGAGTACTTGAAACTGAAGCAGTAGTCGGCAACCCCCCCCCCCCCCCCCGCCCACCCCCTCCCGGTGAGATGGGAGAAGGGGGACGTTTCGGCTTGGGAAGAGACCACTGAGGAGGGTCCCGAGGTGGACATTCCTCGGGTTTCTGGTAAATCAGAGTATATGAGGGGGTAGCCCCGTGGCGGGGCCTCTGAGGGCCTTGTAAGGTCTGAGGGGACTCTTCCCGGCATATTCCCCCACCCGCCGTCAGTAATCTGGTACTCCACTGGAAGGTGGGGGTCAAACTCTCGCCCCCTTATCCACACTTTGTCTAGGCCCGGGAGGGGGTCGTCTTAGGTGGTGCCGGATCTCTGTTTGGTCCAGGAGAGCGGGGACGTTCCCTTGCTTCATTTTGCATAGCCGGTGTAACCAACCCCCACACTGATGAGACCCATTAAGGTCGGAAAGGTCTGTCTGTGGGTGGGTTTGCTGGCTGTGCATCTTAACCCTGGCTGTGCTCAAAGCTGTGACCATGCAGCAAGCTTGAGCTTATAGGGGACCATGTTAAATGGTTTTGAAGCAAAAGGTGGCACACATTTGCATGTCATTTCCCAGAATCCCTTGCTGCAGTGGAAGCGCTGTGTGCTGGGTGATAATGGTGAAAGGCAGGGCTGCATGACATTTCCCAGAATCCCTTGCTGCAGTGGAAGCGCTGTGTGCTGGGGGATAATGGTGAATGTCAGGGCTGCCTGTCATTTCCCAGAATCCCTTGCTGCAGTGGAAGGGCTGTGTGCTGGGTGATAATGGTGAATGTCAGGGCTGCATGTCATTTCCCAGAATCCCTTGCTGCAGTGGAAGCGCTGTGTGCTGGGTGATAATGGTGAACGGCGGGGCTGCATGTCATTTCCCAGAATCCCTTGCTGCAGTGGAAGCGCTGTGTGCTGGGGGATAATGGTGAAAGGCAGGGCTGCATGTAATTTCCCAGAATCCCTTGCTGCAGTGGAAGAGCTGTATGCTGGGGGATAATGGTGAAAGGCGGGGCTGCATGTCATTTCCCAGAATCCCTTGCTGCAGTGGAAGTGCTGTGTGCTGGGGGATAATGGTGAAAGGCAGGGCTGCATGTAATTTCCCAGAATCCCTTGCTGCAGTGGAAGTGCTGTGTGCTGGGTGATAATGGTGAAAGGCAGGGCTGCATGTCATTTCCCAGAATCCCTTGCTGCAGTGGAAGTGCTGTGTGCTGGGGGATAATGGTGAAAGGCAGGGCTGCATGTAATTTCCCAGAATCCCTTGCTGCAGTGGAAGCGCTGTGTGCTGGGTGATAATGGTGAGAGGCGGGGCTGCATGTCATTTCCCAGAATCCCTTGCTGCAGTGGAAGCGCTGTGTGCAGGGTGATAATGGTGAGAGGCAGGGCTGCATGTCATTTCCCAGAATCCCTTGCTGCAGTGGAAGCGCTGTGTGCAGGGTGATAATGGTGAGAGGCGGGGCTGCATGTCATTTCCCAGAATCCCTTGCTGCAGTGGAAGTGCTGTGTGCAGGGTGATAATGGTGAGAGGCGGGCTGCATGTCATTTCCCAGAATCCCTTGCTGCAGTGGAAGCGCTGTGTGCAGGGTGATAATGGTGAGAGGCGGGCTGCATGTCATTTCCCAGAATCCCTTGCTGCAGTGGAAGTGCTGTGTGCAGGGTGATAATGGTGAGAGGCGGGGCTGCATGTCATTTCCCAGAATCCCTTGCTGCAGTGGAAGTGCTGTGTGCTGGGTGATAATGGTGAAAGGCGGGGCTGCGTGTCATTTCCCAGAATCCCTTGCTGCAGTGGAAGCGCTGTGTGCAGGGTGATAATGGTGAGAGGCGGGGCTGCATGTCATTTCCCAGAATCCCTTGCTGCAGTGGAAGCGCTGTGTGCAGGGTGATAATGGTGAGAGGCGGGGCTGCATGTCATTTCCCAGAATCCCTTGCTGCAGTGGAAGTGCTGTGTGCTGGGTGATAATGGTGAAAGGCGGGGCTGCGTGTCATTTCCCAGAATCCCTTGCTGCAGTGGAAGCGCTGTGTGCAGGGTGATAATGGTGAGAGGCGG
>NC_134502.1:27998190-28006364 GCF_040206685.1 Ascaphus truei | reverse complement strand
TATATGTCTCTGTGTGTGTATATGTCTCGGTGTATGTATATGTCACTGTGTATGTTTATGTCTTGGTGTATGTATATGTCGCTGTGTGTGTATATGTCTCTGTGTATGTATATGTCTCTGTGTATGTATATGTCTCGGTGTATGTATATGTCACTGTGTATGTATATGTCTCTGTGTGTGTATATGTCTCTGTGTGTGTATATATGTCTCTGTGTATGTATATGTATATGCCCAGGACATACTTGAAAACGAGAGGTAACTCTCAATGTATTACTTCCTGGTAAAATATTTTATAAATAAATAATAAATAAATAAATAAATGTCTTGGTGTATGTATATGTCTCTGTGTATGTATATGTCGCTGTGTATGTATATGTCGCTGTGTATGTATATGTCTCTGTGTGTGTATGCCTGTGTATGTATATGTCTTTGGGTATATATGTTTCTCTGTGTATAAGTGTGTATATGTCTCTGTGTGTGTACATGCCTGTATACTGTATGTATACTGTATATGTCTCTAGTTACCTGGCTGTAGGATCAGCAGAGTTATGAGGAGGAACAGTAAAGGGATTTGGAGTCTGAAGACGATTTCCATCCTGAGATCAACCCTGAGATCAACCCTCCAGCAGCGCATATATATATATACATATATATATATTATATATACTGGCTTGTCTGTATTATCTCTCCCAGTATCCCTCTCTGTATGTGTCTGTAAATATATATTATATATACCGGCTGTCTCTCTCTCTGTCTCACTCTCTCTCTCTGTCTCTCTCTCTCCTTCTCTCTCTGTGTCTCTCTGTCTCTCTCTCTCTGTGTGTGTGTGTGTCTCTCTCTCTCTCTGTCTCTCTCTGTGTCTCTCTCTCTCTCTCTCTGTGTGTGTCTCTCTCTGTGTGTCTCTATCTCTCTGTGTCTCTCTCTGTGTGTGTCTCTCTCTGTCTCTCTCTCTCTCTCTCTCTCTCTCTCTGTGTCTCTCTCTGTGTGTCTCTATCTCTCTGTGTCTCTCGCTGTGTCTCTCTCTGTGTCTCTCTCTGTGTCTCTCTGTGTCTCTGTCTCTCTCTCTCTCTGTGTCTCTCTCTCTGTCTCTCTGTCTCTCTGTCTCTCTCTCTCTCTCTCTCTGTGTCTCTCTCTCTCTCTCTCTCTGTCTCTCTGTGTCTCTGTCTCTGTCTCTCTCTGTCTCTCTCTCTCTCTCTCTCTCTCTCTCTCTCTCTCTCTCTCTGTGTGTGTCTCTCTTTCTCTGTGTGTGTCTGTCTCTCTGTGTCTCTTCTTGTTCTGGAAATTTAACTTCCTGGATTTTAGTTTCATTTTCTGTAAATTCCAGACGTGTGTAGGTGGATGACTGTGACCACACAACAATTACACAATACAACTACACAACACAGAACAGTAACACAACTACACAACACAGAACAGTAACACAACTACACAACACAGAACAGTAACACAACTACGCAACATAGAACAGTAACACAACTACACAACACAGAACAGTAACACAACTACACAACACAGAACAGTAGCACAACTACCCAACACTGAACAATTACACTATACAACACAAATAGTTACACAACACAGAACACTCACCCAACACAACAATAGTTACACAACACAACTACACCACGCAGAACAATCAGGAAAATAGGCGAAAAGCAAACGTATAAAACGGGAGTAAATACCATTTTTTCAATATATTATAAACATTGAGTAACAAAATATCAAGGGAGGGGACCATATACATATACAGTGTATATACCCTATATGCATCAATGTACTGCACCAGGGGCACATATAGCTTATCCAAATCTTTCTGTTCGAGGCCTAAATAAAGAATATTACAATTTTGTGTCTGTCTGGCACCCATCCTCCGCAATGCTCTGTACTGGTTCCCATTCGGTACGCGTCTCTTACCGTTCCCCGTTTAGGATATGTCTACAACAGGCTTCCTGTATTTTCACAATAGCCCCTATTGCATCGAAACCAACTCCATTCAGATACGACTGTATCCCTGAATGAGTGTCCTCGGTGGCAGAGGGGGCCCTGCGTCTGTCAGGCACCCATCGGGGAGATCCTTCTCAGTTGGGTCATCCTTTGGTGGACCATGCCACGCTTTAGAGGAGTTTCACCGTTAGAACGCAGCTCCCGTTTATAACGATGTAGCCACGCTAGGTACAACGGGAGCCTATCAAGGGTAAGGTCTAGATCCACGCCCGTGTGGTACGTAGGGGCTGCCAGGTGTCCGGTGTTGAACCGGACTGTCCTGTATTTGGACACTCTGTCCAGTAATAAATGAGAGGTGCATGTAATACTGGACATGTCTGTGTCCCCGGTATTTTCCTCCCTGGACACAGTGACCCGACGCCCGTTTCGCCATTGAGTCCAGTATTTTTGGAGAAGCCACCTGGCCACCCTAGTGGTACGTTGGGAGGGGCACCCGCCTAGCTGTTTGGTAAGTCTAGAGAGGGATTCACTATTATAACCGCTATGTGGTCCATGGTGACCAAACCCAGTCAATCCCTCGAGGTACTCTTACCGCCATCATCGTGGCATCAGCCACGGACGCCCCGTGACCTCCATCAAGGACAACGTGTAGTTAGAGAACCCATCGCCACGTGGGATCGGGAGGCAGGGCGTTGTGGAAGGGCACCTTGTAACCCGGTGGGGGCAGAAAGCCGTCTCTGACGCACCGGTTTAATATGCGTGTGTTGTATCGGACGTGTGACAAGTGAGGTTTTATGGAGGACTCGGGAAGGGCCGGGGACTTGTTGCCATCGGGATTATTTCGGGGAACCGGTGAGGTGCGCCTGGTTTGTCCGCTGGGGAACCTGTGAAGATCAGTAGTGTTTTTCTCTTCTATGTTCTGAGGACATTGATTTGAGTGCCCCAAATGTGTATGTGTGTGTGTATGTGTGTGTTTGTGTGTGCGCGTATGTATGTATGTATGTATGTATGTATGTATGTATGTATGTATGTATATATATATATATATATATATATTACTTCACTATTAGGTAATAAAAAACTATTTATATTAATAAATAATATGCCGTAAACCAAGTGGCAACGTTGTGACGTCATTACTTACCACATATATAACATCTCACCGAGGAGTTGATACATGTTAGACTGCTGTGGGATTTGTTTCCATCTCCCCCTCTGATCAGTCCTCTCCACCCCCCTCCTCTCCCTCTGCCCCCTCTCTGTCTTTCTCCCTCCTTCCCTCCTCGCAATCTCCCTCCCCCTCTCCCTATTTCTCCCTCCCCCTCTCCCTATTTCTCCCTCCCCCTCTCCCTATTTCTCCCTCCTCTCCCTCCCCCACTGAATCTCCCTCTCCCTACCAATCTCCCTTCCTCCCCCTCTCAATCTCCCTTCTCTCCCCCCTCTGTCTCCCTCCTCTCCCTCCCTCTTCTCACCCCCTCCCCTCCTCCTCTCCCCCCTCCCCTCCCTCTCCATCCCCTTCCTCTCCATCCACATCCTCCCCCTCTCCGTATTTCTCCCTCCTCTCCTTCCCCCTCTTCCTCTCTCCCTTTCCCCCCACTCCCTCCCCCACTGAATCTCCCTCTCCCTACCAATCTCCCTTCCTCTCCCTCTCAATCTCCCCCCCTCAATCTCCCTCCTCTCCCCCCCTCAATCTCCCTCCTCTCCCTCCCTCTTCTCCCCTCCTGTCCTCCTCCTCTCCCCCCACCTCTCCATCCCCCTCCTCTCCATCCACATCCTCCCCCTCTCTCCCTCCGTCCACCACCCTCCCCCTATTCCTCTCTCTTCCTCTCCCCCTCCCCCAATGGAATCTCCCTCCCCTCTCCCCCCTCTCTCTCCCCTCTCCCCACCTAACCGCAGAGCGCTACGAGGGATATACTTCCCAGAGTGCTCCCTCCCTAATGTAATATAACAGGGGTACGCAAAATGGGGGGGGGGGGCAGGAAAATTTCCAGGGGGGGCGCGGCGGCTACAGAGGTCTCGCGCTCTCCCCCAGGGCACTTAAATTAAGGGGGGGGGGTGGGGGGGAGGGACCGTGCAAGGCCTCTGCAACTTTTCCTACCTGATATTCGGCGACGCGTCGCAGTGGTAACTGGCGTCATATGACACCGCGGGGTCACATGATGTCACACGACACCATAGACGGGGGGAGGGGGGGCGCGAGCCGGGAGGTGAGAAGGCAGGGGGGGGGGGACGCAGGGTCAAAACTTTGCGTACCCCTGTAATATATACACAAGTATACAGGTGTATAACAGTGACACCCACACGTGACGCGACAGTGACACGGAGACCAGCGGCTGGTGCTGGAGTTTGCACGGGAACGCGCGCCCGGGAACAGGAAGGCCGGACTCCCTGCATAGCGCTAAAAAACCGTCCAGCGGAAATGGCGCGATGATGTGAATTCCCAGAGGCGCGTCCGGCTGCACAGGGGAAAACTGATCCCGACGAGGGGTCCCCCCAATACCGGAGCGGGTCAGACGTGCGTCTCTCATTCTTATCTCGCGTACGCAGCACGGCGACAAAAAAGAGAAGGAGGAGGGGAGGCGTGCGCCCAATTATATGCACACGGGACAGCTATGTACATGGTAATGGTGTCAACGTCTCAGTCAGTCCCTGCTTCAGCACAGGTGGCTCAATCAGTCCCTGCTTCAGCACAGGTGGCTCAATCAGTCCCTGCTTCAGCACGGGTGGCTCATCCAGTCCCAGCTTCAGCACAGGGGGCTCAATCAGTCCCTGCTTCAGCACAGGTGGCTCAGTCCCAGCTTCAGCACAGGTGGCTCAATCAGTCTCTGCTTCAGCACAGGTGGCTCAATCAGTCTCTGCTTCATTACAGGAGGCTCAATTAGTCCCAGCTTCAGCACGGGTTGCTCATCCAGTCCCAGCTTCAGCACGGGTGGCTCAACCAGTCCCAGCTTCAGCATAGGTGGCTCAATCTGTCCCTGCTTCAGCACAGGTGGCTCAATCAGTCCCTGCTTCAGCACATGTGGCCTAATCAGTCCCTGCTTCAGCACAGGGGGCTCAATCAGTCCCTGCTTCAGCACAGGTGGCTCAATCAGTCCATGCTTCAGCACAGGTGTCTCAATCAGTCTCTGCTTCAGCACAGGTGGCTCAATCAGTCCCAGCTTCAGTACAGGTGGCTCAATCAGTCCCAGCTTCAGCACGGGTGGCTCATCCAGTCCCAGCTTCAGCACAGGGGGCTCAATCAGTCCCTGCTTCAGCACAGGGGGCTCAGTCCCTGCTTCAGCACAGGTGGCTCAATCAGTCTCTGCTTCAACACAGGTGGCTCAATCAGTCTCTACTTCATTACAGGAGGCTCAATTAGTCCCAGCTTCAGCACGGGTTGCTCATCCAGTCCCAGCTTCAGCACGGGTGGCTCAACCAGTCCCAGCTTCAGCATAGGTGGCTCAATCTGTCCCTGCTTCAGCACAGGTGGCTCAATCAGTCCCTGCTTCAGCACATGTGGCCTAATCAGTCCCTGCTTCATCACAGGGGGCTCAATCAGTCCCTGCTTCAGCACAGGTGGCTCAATCAGTCCCAGCTTCAGCACAGGTGGCTCAATCAGTCCCAGCTTCAGCACAGGTGGCTCAATCAGTCCTTACCAGAGGGTTTGAGCTGGGAGGTACAACCATATTTGTTACTAACCTTTCACTGTATGCAATATTTATTTTTGACACTGTCACGAGTGAGTATATTAATGTTTTTGTGATCACTATATATACGCACTGTATGTAACAGCCACGTATGTCACTGTATGTAACAGCCACGTATGTCACTGTATGTAACAGCCACGTATATGTCACTGTATGTAACAGCCACGTATGTCACTGTATGTAACAGCCACGTATGTCACTGTATTCTGTGGGCGCCCCCAATTAGTCACATTGTTGTTTGTCTATTAAAGTTGGCTCATATACGTCTAATATTTCACCCCTTAATAATTGGGGATTTTTGTTGTTTGTACGTGTGTGTGTGTGTCTGCTGTGTGTGTGTGTCTGCTGTGTGTGTGTCTGCTGGGTTGCTGCTGTGTGTGGGTGGCTGTGGGCGTGGCTGTGTGTGTGTGGCTGCTGTGTTTCTGCTGTGTGCGTGTGTGTGTCTGCTGTGTTTCTGCTGTGTGTGTGTGTGGCTATGTGTGTGTCTGCTGTGTTTCTGCTGTGTGTGTGTGGCTATTTGTGTGTGGCTATTTGTGTGTGGCTATTTGTGTGTGTCTTCTGTGTTTCTGCTGTGTGTGTGTGTGTCTGCAGAGTTTCTGCTGTGTGTGAGTGGCTGTGTGTGTCTGCTGGGTTTCTGCTGTGTGTGTGTGTGCTGAGTTTCTGCTGTGTGTGTGTGTGCTGAGTTTCTGCTGTGTGTGAGTGGCTGTGTGTGTGTGCTGAGTTTCTGCTGTGTGTGAGTGGCTGTGTGTGTCTGCTGGGTTTCTGCTGTGTGTGTGTGTGCTGAGTTTCTGCTGTGTGTGTGTGTGCTGAGTTTCTGCTGTGTGTGAGTGGCTGTGTGTGTCTGCTGGGTTTCTGCTGTGTGTGTGTGCTGAGTTTCTGCTGTGTGTGTGTGTGTGTGCTGAGTTTCTGCTGTGTGTGAGTGGCTGTGTGTGTCTGCTGGGTTTCTGCTGTGTGTGTGTGTGCTGAGTTTCTGCTGTGTGTGAGTGGCTGTGTGTGTCTGCTGGGTTTCTGCTGTGTGTGTGTGTGCTGAGTTTCTGCTGTGTGTGAGTGGCTGTGTGTGTCTGCTGGGTTTCTGCTGTGTGTGTGTGCTGAGTTTCTGCTGTGTGTGTGTGTCTGCTGAGTTTCTGCTGTGTGTGAGTGGCTGTGTGTGTCTGCTGGGTTTCTGCTGTGTGTGTGTGCTGAGTTTCTGCTGTGTGTGTGTGTGTGCTGAGTTTCTGCTGTGTGTGTGTGTGTGCTGAGTTTCTGCTGTGTGTGAGTGGCTGTGTGTGTCTGCTGGGTTTCTGCTGTGTGTGTGTGCTGAGTTTCTGCTGTGTGTGTGTGTCTGCTGAGTTTCTGCTGTGTGTGAGTGGCTGTGTGTGTCTGCTGAGTTTCTGCTGTGTGTGAGTGGCTGTGTGTGTCTGCTGAGTTTCTGCTGTGTGTGTGTGTGTGCTGAGTTTCTGCTGTGTGTGTGTGTGTGTGTGTGTGCTGAGTTTCTGCTGTGTGTGTGTGTGTTCTGAGTTTCTGCTGTGTGTGTGTGTGTCTGCTGAGTTTCTGCTGTGTGTGAGTGGCTGTGTGTGTCTGCTGAGTTTCTGCTGTGTGTGAGTGGCTGTGTGTGTCTGCTGAGTTTCTGCTGTGTGTGTGTGTGCTGAGTTTCTGCTGTGTGTGAGTGGCTGTGTGTGTCTGCTGGGTTTCTGCTGTGTGTGTGTGTGAGGCCGTGTGTGTGTGTGTGTGTGTGTGTGAGGCCGTGTGTGTGTGTGAGGCTGTGGGTGTGTGTGTGTGTGTGAGGCTGTGTGTGTGGGTGTGTGTGAGGCTCTGTGTGTGTGTGTGTGTGTGTGTGTGTGTGTGTGTGGCTGTGTGTGTGTGTGTGTGTGAGGCTGTGTGTGTGTGTGTGTGCGTGCGCGTGTATGTGTGTGTGTGTGTGTGTGTGTGTGTGTGTGTGTGTGTGTGTGTGTGTGTGTGTGTGTGTGTGTGTGTGTGTGTGTGTGTGTGTGTGTGTGTGTGTGTGTGTGTGTGTGTGTGTGGCCAGCCACTGGCAGTGTAATGGTTACCTCCCCCAGCCCGGCAGGTACTTGTGCCCAGGCTGCGGTGTAATGGTTACCTCCCCCAGCCCGGCAGGTACTTGTGCCCAGGCTGCCGTGTAACGGTTACCTCCCCCAGCCCGGCAGGTACTTGTCCAGGCTGCAGTGTAATGGTTACCTCCCCCAGCCCGGCAGGTACTTGTCCAGGCTGCAGTGTAATGGTTACCTCCCCCAGTCCGGCAGGTACTTGTGCCCAGGCTGCCGTGTAACAGTTACCTCTCCCAGCCTGGCAGGTACTTGTGACCAGGCTGCAGTGTAACGGTTACCTCCCCCAGCCCGGCAGGTACTTGTGCCCAGGCTGCCGTGTAACGGTTACCTCCCCCAGCCCGGCAGGTACTTGTGCCCAGGCTGCAGTGTAACGGTTACCTCCCCCAGCCCGGCAGGTACTTGTGCCCAGGCTGCAGTGTAACGGTTACCTCCCCCAGTCCGGCAGGTACTTGTGCCCAGGCTGCCGTGTAACAGTTACCTCTCCCAGCCCGGCAGGTAC
>NC_134502.1:27948190-27993190 GCF_040206685.1 Ascaphus truei | reverse complement strand
AAGCGCAGCGTTATAAGGGGGTTGAGCTGTGTGTATATATATATATATATATAGTGAGAGAGAAAAAGGCCCTAAATAAAGCACTCTAGTATTTGTATCAGTACAAATCACATAAGGTTTATTAATGTATTGTCACAGAACACTCCCAGTAGAAGGCTGTGTGCCGAAACGCGTAGGAGCAGGTCCAGCAGGCAGGATCCCCTGGTTTGTCCCCTCTTTGGGTCACATTACTATGCTCTAACATCCCTCCTTGTTCCACCCTGAATGTACCGACCACACTGTACCTGACCACAGGTGATGTATCACTATCTCTAGCTATAGGCTTACATGTATTTTGCAGGCTTTAATCTGTGTATCTCTGCTGTCACTTACCTGCCACTCATTGTCGCTTCAGACAAACCCTATATTGCAGGGGTTAGTAGGCATATTAGACTTCTTTGTAGATGATTACATAGCCTTAGCCGTGACTATTTAGTCTGTTGGGTGTCACACCAGGTTTATTTTGTTAGGTGTTTCAGAATACTATCTGAGTGTATCTTGGGCATCTTTTTTGAGGGAATTGTTTAGCCTTGTAATGAACAGGGGATCCATGCTGTATTTTAAACATTTCTGTGCTTTGTTTTAACTATAATTGTTCTGTGACAATACATTAATAAACCTTATGTGATTTGTACTGATACAAATACTAGAGTGCTTTATTTAGGGCCTTTTTCTCTCTCACTATCTATTATACTGCCCTTATAGCACCACCGACAACTCACTGTAGTTTGAATTTTTCTAGTGTCGGTATTTAGTTGTGTTTACATGTCTTGTGGATGCGGGGTCCTCTCTTTTTCTCTTGCATATATATATATATATATATATATATATATATATATATATATATATATATATATATATATATATATAAACAGACAAGTAGAGACCGCATACACACCTCTTAAAATGATCGGTGCTCTGAGACAAAGGTAAGTGTAACACAAGTAAGACAAAGAAGTCTCAGAAACGAGCACTTAAAATATCCCCAAGCGATATAACACACTTTAATGTCATCCATTGTAACATGCTAAAACATATCTATAACCAAAGGAGGCGGGACCCTAAGTTAACAAGATGCGCATACGTTCCGCAATAACAGGACAGGCTTCCTGCACCTACGCACTAAATAAGAGCTGATGCGTACGCTGTGAAGGGGGCAGATCTATGGGAGAAATATTATCCCGGGTCAGCAAGAACCGGCCGGTCATCTGTATCGTTAGAGAGCTAAGGACCGCATCAGGCTGGCTGCACACACACACCAGCGCCGCACACGCAGCACACGCAGCACACGCATGTGGTGAGAACAGGACAGGCCCACAAGAAGGAAGAAGTGAGCTTATCACACAAGGCGGATATTCAGGAGGGTGACAGAAAATCCTGCAGCATGCCCACGCACCCACCCTGTTCTTGGTCAGCACCCTCCCTGTTCTGGGTCAGCACCCACCCTGTTCTGGGTCAGCACCCACCCTGTTCTGGGCCCGCACCCACCCTGTTCTGGGTCAGCACCCACCCTGTTCCGGGCCCGCACCCACCCTGTTCTGGGTCAGCACCCACCCTGTTCTGGGTCAGCACCCACCCTGTCTTGGGTCAGTGCCCACCCTGTTCTGGGTCAGCACTCACCCTGTTCTGGGTCAGCACCCACCCTGTTCTGGGTCAGCACCCACCCTGTTCTGGGTCAGCACCCGCCCTGTTCTGGGTCAGCACCCACCCTGTTCTGGGTCAGCACCCACCCTGTTCTGGGTCAGCACTCACCCTGTTCTTGGTCAGCACCCGCCCTGTTCTGGGTCAGCACCCGCCCTGTTCTGGGTCAGCACCCACCCTGTTCTGGGTCAGCACCCGCCCTGTTCTGGGTCAGCACTCACCCTGTTCTTGGTCAGCACCCACCCTGTTCTGGGTCAGCACCCACCCTGTTCTGGGTCAGCACCCACCCTGTTCTGGGTCAGCACAGGGCCCTGTTCTGGGTCAGCACTCACCCTGTTCTGGGTCAGCACCCACCCTGTTCTGGGTCAGCACCCACCCTGTTCTGGGTCAGCACCCACCCTGTTCTGGGTCAGCACCCGCCCTGTTCTGGGTCAGCACCCACCCTGTTCTGGGTCAGCACCCACCCTGTTCTGGGTCAGCACTCACCCTGTTCTTGGTCAGCACCCGCCCTGTTCTGGGTCAGCACCCGCCCTGTTCTGGGTCAGCACCCACCCTGTTCTGGGTCAGCACCTGCCCTGTTCTGGGTCAGCACCCGCCCTGTTCTGGGTCAGCACTCACCCTGTTCTTGGTCAGCACCCACCCTGTTCTGGGTCAGCACCCACCCTGTTCTGGGTCAGCACCCACCCTGTTCTGGGTCAGCACAGGGCCCTGTTCTGGGTCAGCACCCACCCTGTTCTGGGTCAGCACCCGCCCTGTTCTGGGTCAGCACTCACCCTGTTCTGGGTCAGCACCCACCCTGTTCTGGGTCAGCACTCACCCTGTTCTGGGTCAGCACCCACCCTGTTCTGGGTCAGCACCCACCCTTTTCTGGGTCAGCACCCGCCCTGTTCTGGGTCAGCACCCGCCCTGTTCTGGGTCAGCACCCACCCTGTTCTGGGTCAGCACCCACCCTGTTCTGGGTCAGCACCCACCCTGTTCTGGGTCAGCACTCACCCTGTTCTGGGTCAGCACCCACCCTGTTCTGGGTCAGCACCCACCCTTTTCTGGGTCAGCACCCGCCCTGTTCTGGGTCAGCACCCACCCTGTTGTGGGTCAGCACCCACTCTGTTCTGGGTCAGCATCCACCCTGTTCTGGGTCAGCACTCGCCCTGTTCTGGGTCAGCACCCGCCCTGTTCTGGGTCAGCACCCGCCCTGTTCTGGGTCAGCACCCGCCCTGTTCTGGGTCAGCACCCGCCCTGTTCTGGGTCAGCACCCGCCCTGTTCTGGGTCAGCACCCGCCCTGTTCTGGGTCAGCACCCGCCCTGTTCTGGGTCAGCACCCGCCCTGTTCTGGGTCAGCACCCACCCTGTTCTGGGTCAGCACCCACCCTGTTTTGGGCCCGCACCCACCCTGTTCTGGGTCAGCACCCACCCTGTTCTGGGTCAGCACCCACCCTGTTCTGGGTCAGCACCCACCCTGTTCTGGGTCAGCACAGGGCCCTGTTCTGGGTCAGCACCCACCCTGTTCTGGGTCAGCACCCGCCCTGTTCTGGGTCAGCACTCACCCTGTTCTGGGTCAGCACCCACCCTGTTCTGGGTCAGCACTCACCCTGTTCTGGGTCAGCACCCACCCTGTTCTGGGTCAGCACCCACCCTTTTCTGGGTCAGCACCCGCCCTGTTCTGGGTCAGCACCCGCCCTGTTCTGGGTCAGCACTCACCCTGTTCTGGGTCAGCACCCACCCTGTTCTGGGTCAGCACCCGCCCTGTTCTGGGTCAGCACCCACCCTGTTGTGGGTCAGCACCCACTCTGTTCTGGGTCAGCATCCACCCTGTTCTGGGTCAGCACTCGCCCTGTTCTGGGTCAGCACCCGCCCTGTTCTGGGTCAGCACCCGCCCTGTTCTGGGTCAGCACCCGCCCTGTTCTGGGTCAGCACCCGCCCTGTTCTGGGTCAGCACCTGCCCTGTTCTGGGTCAGCACCCGCCCTGTTCTGGGTCAGCACCCACCCTGTTCTGGGTCAGCACCCACCCTGTTCTGGGTCAGCACCCACCCTGTTCTGGGTCAGCACCCGCCCTGTTCTGGGTCAGGATGATATGAGATATGAGATGAGATATGAGATGAAAGATGAGATGATATGAGATATGAGATGATATGAGATATGAGATGATATGAGATATGAGATGAGAGATGATATGAGATGATATGAGATATGAGATATGAGATGAGATATGAGAGAGGAGATGATATGAGATATGAGATGATATGAGATATGAGATATGAGAGAGGAGATGATATGAGATATGAGATGAGATATGAGATGATATGAGATGAGATATGAGGGATGAGATGATATGAGATATGAGATGAGATATGAGAGATGAGATGATATGAGAGATGAGATGATATGAGAGATGAGATGATATGAGATATGAGATGAGATATGAGATGATATGAGATGATATGAGATATGAGAAGATATGAGATGATATGAGATATGAGATGATATATGATATGAGATATGAGATGATATGAGATATGAGATGAGATATGAGATGAGAGATGAGATTATATATATGAGAGATGAGAGATGATATATATGAGAGATGAGAGATGAGATGAGATGAGATATGAGATATGAGATGATATATGATATGAGATATGAGATGATATGAGATATGAGATGAGAGATGAGATGATATGAGATATGAGATGATATGAGATATGAGATGATATGAGATATGAGATGAGAGATGATATGAGATGATATGAGATATGAGATATGAGATGATATATGATATGAGATATGAGATGATATGAGATATGAGATGAGAGATGAGATGATATGAGATATGAGATGATATGAGATATGAGATGATATGAGATATGAGATGAGAGATGATATGAGATGATATGAGATATGAGATATGAGATGAGATATGAGAGAGGAGATGATATGAGATATGAGATGATATGAGATATGAGATATGAGAGAGGAGATGATATGAGATATGAGATGAGATATGAGATGATATGAGATATGAGATGATATGAGATGAGATATGAGGGATGAGATGATATGAGATATGAGATATGAGATGAGATATGAGAGATGAGATGATATGAGATATGAGATGATATGATATATGAGATGAGAGATGAGGTGATATGAGATGATATGAGATGATATGAGATGATATGAGATATGAGAAGATATGAGATGATATGAGATATGAGATGATATATGATATGAGATATGAGATGATATGAGATATGAGATGAGATATGAGATGATATGAGATATGAGATGATATGAGATATGAGATGATATGAGATATGAGATGAGAGATTATATGAGATGATATGAGATATGAGATATGAGATGAGATATGAGAGAGGAGATGATATGAGATATGAGATGATATGAGATATGAGATATGAGAGAGGAGATGATATGAGATATGAGATGAGATATGAGATGATATGAGATGAGATATGAGGGATGAGATGATATGAGATATGAGATATGAGATGAGATATGAGATGAGATATGAGAGATGAGATGATATGAGATATGAGATGATATGAGAGATGAGGTGATATGAGATGATATGAGATGATATGAGATGATATGAGATATGAGAAGATATGAGATGATATGAGATATGAGATGATATATGATATGAGATATGATATGATATGAGATATGAGATGAGATATGAGATGAGAGATGAGATGATATGAGATATGAGATGATATGAGATATGAGATGATATGAGATGATATGAGATGAGAGATGATATGAGATGATATGAGATATGAGATATGAGATGAGATATGAGAGAGGAGATGATATGAGATATGAGATGATATGAGATATGAGATATGAGAGAGGAGATGATATGAGATATGAGATGAGATATGAGATGATATGAGATGAGATATGAGGGATGAGATGATATGAGATATGAGATATGAGATGAGATATGAGAGATGAGATGATATGAGATATGAGATGATATGAGATATGAGATGCGTTATGAGAGAGGAGGTGATATGAGATGATATGAGATGATATGAGATATGAGAAGATATGAGATGATATGAGATATGATATGAGATATGAGAGATGAGGTGACATGATATGAGATATGAGATATGAGATGATATGAGATGATATGAGATGATGAGATAATATGAGATATGAGATGATATGAGATATGAGATGATAAGAGATGATAGAGATGATAAGATATGATATGAGATGATATGAGATGATAAGATATGATATGAGATGATATGAGATATGATATGATATGATAAGAGATTATGAGATGATATGAGATATGAGATGATATGAGATGATATGAGATGATATGAGATATGAGATTATATGAGATGATGACAGATGATATGAGATAAAAGATGATATGAGATGATATGTGATGATATGAAATGGAATCATGGACATGACAGCGATGCTGAAGTATAAAACGTTGATATCTGCATTCGTGACAGGGAGACCAACGCAATGAGGACAGACACGTGAGGTCGAGCTGGTAATGGGGGACAGATATCCATTTGTCGCTCAAATGTAGGAACAAGACGGTCATACTTAGTCTCGTTACGATCGTCATGGTCGCCTGAATCTATTGACATGACTCACATGTGTCTATGTACTAGAGAAGGGAAGTTAGGAGCACGTTTATATACTGAGGCAAACATTAAACATAGTTTGGAGAAAGGCGGGTTGGCTAGAGACTAGAGTAGCCGTGTGTACTAACCGTGGTTACATAACTAAGTCACGTGCTCACATGTGTGCTGTTCCTCACAGGTGGTATATGGGGACGGAGTGAGGGGAGGTATTGTTCATTTGAGGGACCTTTGTGAAGGTGAGAAGTGGGCCCTGTGTATTAACCCTTGTCCTGTATGCAGGTCACGTGCTCGCAGGCGTGCCATACGTGACAGAGACCTATAAACCTATGCCTGCGACATTATACAGCCTTTCAGCAAAACCCTGGGTTATAGAAGTGCAAGGCCAGCAACCCTTCTCAGAGACAGCAGTTTCTAGCTTGTGGGTCTCATCGGCGTGAAGCTGGTTAGACTGGCTTTGCAATGAGAAGATGGGAGAGGGTCCGACCACACCTTATATAAGTTATGGGGGGCCACAAAAGGGTGACAAAAACCCCTCCAACCATATAGCATTCAACAAATAACAATCCCGCCCTGTCAGCATGTTCACACGCCCCAGGCACGTCTGCAGCCCTGCCCTTCCCCATTATCTCTTCGCATGCACTGCTTCTGTCTCCCTTGAAGACGCTCCGGGCGGTATAAAAGGATGATATATAGAATATATATATTCTGTGCATACACTACTGGTTGTAGCATTTAAAAGGCAATGTGTGTGTGTGTGTGTGTGTCACTGTGTGTGTGTATATATGTGTGACACTGTATGTGTATGTGTATGAGACTGTGTGTGTGTCAGTGTATGAGACAGTGTGTGTGTGTGTGTGTGTGTGTGTATGAGACAGTGTGTGTGTGTGTGTGTGTTTATGAGACAGTGTGTGTATGTTTATGTGTGTGTGTATGAGACACTGTGTGTGTGTGTGTGTTTATGAGACAGTGAGTGTGTATGAGACACTGTGTGTGTGTGTGTGTGTGTGTGTGTGTGTGTGTATGTGACACCATGTGTCTGTATGTGTATGAGACAGTGTGTGTGTGTGTGTGTGTGTTTATGAGACATCGTGTGTGTGTATGTTTATGTGTGTGTGTATGAGACACTGTGTGTGTGGGTGTGGGTGTGTATGTGTATGAGATAGTGTGTGTGTATGTGACACTGTGTCTGTGTGTGTATGAGACAGTGTGTGTGTGTGTGTATGTATGTATGTGTATGAGACACTGTGTGTGGTTGTATGTGTATGAGATAGTGTGCATGCGTGTCACACATCTGTCTGTCTCCTTTGGTTTAACATGCATGGCATGGCCAGATGTATACAGTCATGTATATACCCTCCCTCTCGCCCTAACACACGCTGAGATACCAGAAAATCCTGCAGCATGCCCACGCACCCACCCTGTTCTTGGTCAGCACCCACCCTGTCCTGGGTCAGCACCCACCCTGTTCTGGGTCAGCACCCACCCTGTCCTGGGTCAGCACCCACCCTGTTCTGGGTCAGCACCCACCCTGTCCTGGGTCAGCACCCACCGTGTTCTGGGTCAGCACCCACCCTGTTCTGGGTCAGCACCCACCCTGTTCTGGGCCCGCACCCACACTGTTCTGGGTCAGCACCCACCCTGTTCTGGGTCAGCACCCACCCTGTTCTGGGTCAGCACCCACCCTGTTCTGGGTCAGCACCCATCCTGTTCTGGGTCAGCACCCACCCTGTTCTGGGTCAGCACCCACCCTGTTCTGGGTCAGCACCCACCCTGTTCTGGGCCTGCACCCACCCTGTTCTGGGTCAGCACCCACCCTGTTCTGGGTCAGCACCCACCCTGTTCTGGGTCAGCACCCACCCTGTTCTGGGTCTGCACCCACCCTGTTCTGGGTCAGCACCCACCCTGTTCTGGGTCAGCACCTACCCTGTTCTGGGTCAGCACCCCCCCAGTTCTGGGTCAGCACCCCCCCTGTTCTGGGTCAGCAACCACCCTGTTCTGGGTCAGCACCCTCCCTGTTCTGGATCTGCACCCTCCCTGTTCTGGGTCAGCACCCACCCTGTTCTGGGCCAGCACCCACCGTGTTCTGGGTCAGCACCCACCCTGTTCTGGGCCAGCACCCTCCCTGTCCTGGGTCAGCACCCTCCCTGTTCTGGGTCAGCACCCACCCTGTTCTGGGTCAGCACCCACCCTGTTCTGGGTCAGCACCCACCCTGTTCTGGTCAGCACCCACCCTGATCTGGGTCAGCACCCTCCCTGTTCTGGGTCAGCACCCACCCTGTTCTGGGTCAGCACCCACCCTGTTCTGGGCCCACACCCTCCCTGTTCTGGGTCAGCACCCTCCCTGTTCTGGGTCAGCACCCACCCTGTTCTGGGTCAGCACCCCCCCAGTTCTGGGTCAGCACCCACCCTGTTCTGGGTCAGCACCCTCCCTGTTCTGGGTCCGCACCCACCCAGTTCTGGGTCAGCACCCTCCCTGTTCTGGGTCAGCACCCTCCCTGTTCTGGGTCAGCACCCTCCCTGTTCTGGGTCAGCACCCTCCCTGTTTTGGGTCAGCACCCACCCTGTTCTGGGCCAGCACCCACCCTGTTCTGGGTCAGCACCCACCCTGTTCTGGGTCAGCACCCACCCTGTTCTGGGTCAGCACCCACCCTGTTCTGGGTCAGCACCCACCCTGTTCTGGGTCAGCACCCACCCTGTTCTGGGTCAGCACCCACCCTGTTCTGGGCCCGCACCCACCCTCCTCTGGGTCAGCACCCACCCTGTTCTGGGCCCGCACCCACCCTGTTCTGGGTCAGCACACACCCTGTTCTGGGCCCGCACCCACCCTGTTCTGGGCCCGCACCCACCCTGTTCTGGGCCAGCACCCACCCTGTTCTGGGTCAGCACCCACCCTGTTCTGGGCCAGCACCCACCCTGTTCTGGGTCAGCACCCTCCCTGTTCTGGGTCAGCACCCACCCTGTTCTGGGTCAGCACCCACCCTGTTCTGGGTCAGCACCCACCCTGTTCTGGGCCCGCACCCACCCTCCTCTGGGTCAGCACCCACCCTGTTCTGGGCCCACACCCTCCCTGTTCTGGGTCAGCACCCTCCCTGTTCTGGGTCAGCACCCACCCTGTTCTGGGTCAGCACCCCCCCAGTTCTGGGTCAGCACCCACCCTGTTCTGGGTCAGCACCCTCCCTGTTCTGGGTCCGCACCCACCCAGTTCTGGGTCAGCACCCTCCCTGTTCTGGGTCAGTACCCTCCCTGTTCTGGGTCAGCACCCTCCCTGTTCTGGGTCAGCACCCTCCCTGTTTTGGGTCAGCACCCACCCTGTTCTGGGCCAGCACCCACCCTGTTCTGGGTCAGCACCCACCCTGTTCTGGGTCAGCACCCACCCTGTTCTGGGTCAGCACCCACCCTGTTCTGGGTCAGCACCCACCCTGTTCTGGGCCCGCACCCACCCTGTTCTGGGCCCGCACCCACCCTCTTCTGGGTCAGCACCCACCCTGTTCTGGGCCCGCACCCACCCTGTTCTGGGCCCGCACCCACCCTGTTCTGGGCCAGCACCCACCCTGTTCTGGGTCAGCACCCACCCTGTTCTGGGCCAGCACCCACCCTGTTCTGGGTCAGCACCCTCCCTGTTCTGGGTCAGCACCCACCCTGTTCTGGGTCAGCACCCACCCTGTTCTGGGTCAGCACCCACCCTGTTCTGGGCCCGCACCCACCCTCTTCTGGGTCAGCACCCACCCTGTTCTGGGCCCGCACCCACCCTATTCTGGGTCAGCACCCACCCTGTTCTGGGCCCGCACCCACCCTGTTCTGGGTCAGCACCCAACCTGTTCTGGGTCAGCACCCAACCTGTTCTGGGTCAGCACCCACCCTGTTCTGGGTCAGCACCCACCCTGTTCTTGGTCAGCACCCACCCTGTTCTGGGTCAGCACCCTCCCTGTTCTGGGTCAGCACCCACCCTGTTCTGGGTCAGCACCCTCCCTGTTCTGGGTCAGCACCCACCCTGTTCTGGGTCAGCACCCTCCCTGTTCTGGGTCAGCACCCACCCTGTTCTGGGTCAGCACCCACCCTGTTCTGGGTCAGCACCCACCCTGTTCTGGGTCAGCACCCACCTTGTTCTGGGCCCGCACCCACCTTGTTCTGGGTCAGCACCCAACCTGTTCTGGGTCAGCACCCACCCTGTTCTGGGTCAGCACCCACCCTGTTCTGGGTCAGCACCCACCCTGTTCTGGGTCAGCACCCACCCTGTTCTGGGTCCGCACCCACCCTGTTCTTGGTCAGCACCCACCCTGTTCTGGGTCAGCACCCACCCTGTTCTGGGTCAGCACCCTCCCTGTTCTGGGTCAGCACCCACCCTGTTCTGGGTCAGCACCCACCCTGTTCTGGGTCAGCACCCACCCTGTTCTGGGTCAGCACCCACCCTGTTCTGGGTCCGCACCCACCCTGTTCTTGGTCAGCACCCACCCTGTTCTGGGTCAGCACCCACCCTGTTCTGGGTCAGCACCCTCCCTGTTCTGGGTCAGCACCCTCCCTGTTCTGGTTCAGCACCCACCCTGTTCTGGGTCAGCACCCACCCTGTTCTGGGTCAGCACCCACCCTGTTCTGGGTCAGCACCCACCCTGTTCTGGGTCAGCACCCTCCCTGTTCTGGGTCAGCACCCACCCTGTTCTGGGTCAGCACCCTCCCTGTTCTGGGTCAGCACCCACCCTGTTCTGGGTCAGCACCCTCCCTGTTCTGGGTCAGCACCCTCCCTGTTCTGGGCCCGCACCCACCCTGTTCTGGGTCATCACCCTCCCTGTTCTGGGTCAGCACCCACCCTGTTCTGGGTCAGCACCCTGCCTGTTCTGGGTCAGCACCCACCCTGTTCTGGGTCAGCACCCACCCTGTTCTGGGTCAGCACCCACCCTGTTCTTGTTCAGCACCCACCCTGTTCTGGGTCAGCACCCACCCTGTTCTGGGGCGGCCAAGTCTGGTCCTCAAGGAATAGGGGTTTGAAATGGGTTAGACACAATGTGGGACTAGAAGGGAAAAACCCCACTGTCCCTCAGAGTATCCACCAGCGCTCTAAATTAATACAATTGGTAAAGGCATTTACACATTAGTCACATATGTAGGATGGGGTTTACACAATACAATAAAGATATATTTTGATACTTAGAAAAATGTCCAAAATCGTGTTCCCATGCAGATAGGTATCAAGGGTCAGGTTAGATGGATATCCCTGCTTCAGACTGAGCCACCTGCGCTGAAGCAGGGACTGATTGAGACACCTTTAATGAAGCAGGAACTGATTGAGCCACCTGTGCTGAAGCAGGGACTGATTGAGCCACTTTTGAGCTACCTGTGCTGAAGCAGGGACTGATTGAGACACTTGTGCTGAAGCTGGGACTGATTGAGACTCCTTTAATGAAGCAGGAACTGATTGAGCCACCTGTGCTGAAGCAGGGACTGATTGAGCCACTTTTGAGCTACCTGTGCTGAAGCAGGGACTGATTGAGACACCTGTGCTGAAGCTGGGACTGATTGAGCCACCTGTGCTGAAGCTGGGACTGATTGAGACTCCTGTGCTGAAGCAGGAACTGATTGAGCCACCTGTGCAGAAGTTGAGATTGATTGAGCCCCCTGTGCTGAAGCTGGAACTGATTGAGCCACCTGTGCTGAAGCAGGGACTGATTGAGCCACCTTTGAGCTACCTGTGCTGAAGCAGGGACTGATTGAGCCACCTTTGAGCTACCTGTGCTGAAGCAGGGACTGATTGAGACTCCTGTGCTGAAGCTGGGACTGATTGAGACTCCTGTAATGAAGCAGGGACTGATTGAGACACCTGTGCTGAAGCAGGGACTGATTGAGCCCCCTGTGCTGAAGCTGGGACTGATTGAGCCACCTGTGCTGAAGCAGGGACTGATTGAGCCACCTTTGAGCTACCTGTGCTGAAGCAGGGACTGATTGAGCCACCTGTGCTGAAGCTGGGACTGATTGAGCCACCTGTGCTGAAGCAGGGACTGATTGAGCCACCTGTAATGAAGCAGGGACTGATTGAGCCACCTTTGAGCTACCTGTGCTGAAGCAGGGACTGATTGAGCCCCCTGTAATGAAGCAGGGACTGATTGAGCCACCTGTGCTGAAGCAGGAACTGATTGAACCACCTGTGCTGAAGCTGGAACTGATTGAGCCACCTGTGCTGAAGCTGGAACTGATTGAGCCACCTGTGCTGAAGCAGGGATATCCAGAAAACCTGACCTGTGGGTGGCCCTTGAGGCCTGGAGTTGGCTGCCCCTGCGTAGCTCACGGGTTGGCGGGTCCGATCGGTACGTCGTTCTGTGGGATTACATATATGATGCATTTCTCTGTGTATATACCTTTAATTATATCTATATATACACACACACACACACACACACACACACACACACACACACACACACACACACACACACACACACACACACACACACACACACACACACACACACACACACACACACACACACACACACACACACACACACACACACACACACACCCCTGAGGCATTTCTCTGTGTATATACCTTTAATTATATATATATATATATACGGTCAAAAAGAGACGGAATCGTCGGAAAAGAGAAGTTTACAGAAAACCCCCAAAGTAAAGTGCGTGGCTTCGGGGTTTCGTTCTTAGTACCACGGTGCCACGGCTGGAGGAGGGTTTTTTTTTGTAGGGTGCCAGACTCGTTCCTGGGGCAGATGGCAGGCTATTGCCCCAGTGAGTTTTGGGCTAGGTGGCGTAGTGCCCGGCTGGTATATATTACCCCGGTTAACCGGCCTTGTAGGGCTGGGGGGCGTGATGAGTCACGTGTATGCGTGGGCAGCCACGGGCAGCCTGGCACGGTTCCCGTTCATGGGTTATATTCCCCATTATCTCTTTGCAGACCGTGCTTCCACTGCAGCCAGGGATGCTGGGAAAATGCCATGCAAATGAGCCCACAGTGTTTCCCTTGGCTTCAAATCCATTTTTAACACGGAGCCTGTCATGATAATATCATGAGATATTATGTATTTTAATCCATCTGGTGCTTGGGGGGTTAATGTACAGTAGTTACAGTTTGATTTATAAAAGGCAAATAAATGTTTTGAGGCCCGTTAACCCCTTGGCCAGGCTCAGTTTTAGGGCTGATAGAGTCTGGAGATAAGAACATACGTTTTGCCAGAGATGGGAGTAAATGATGGTTCCCTCCACACGAACGTAAAAAGGACACGAGTAAAGGTAAAGGGGTTACAGAGCATTCCTGGAAGGGGTCTACGGAGTGCCAGGGGACGTGACTACCACATACCAGGTATATGAGACATGACATGACATGACAAGAGAAGACAGATTATATGAGATGATACGAGAAGAGAGGAGATGAGAGACGAGAAGAGAGACGAGAAGAGAGACGAGAAGAGAGACGAGACGAGAGACGAGAGACGAGAAGAGAGACGAGAGACGAGAAGAGAGACGAGAAGAGAGACGAGAAGAGAGACGAGATGAGAGACGAGAAGAGAGACGAGAAGAGAGACGAGAAGAGAGACGAGAAGAGAGACGAGAAGAGAGACGAGACGAGAGACGAGAGACGAGAAGAGAGACGAGAAGAGAGACGAGAAGAGAGACGAGAAGAGAGACGAGACGAGAGACGAGAAGAGAGACGAGAAGAGAGACGAGATGAGAGACGAGAGACGAGAAGAGAGACGAGAAGAGAGACGAGAAGAGAGACGAGATGAGAGACGAGATGAGACGAGAAGAGAGACGAGATGAGAGACGAGATGAGAGACGAGATGAGAGACGAGATGAGACGAGAAGAGAGACGAGATGAGAGACGAGATGAGAGACGAGATGAGAGACGAGAAGAGAGACGAGATGAGAGACGAGATGAGAGACGAGATGAGACGAGAAGAGAGACGAGATGAGAGACGAGATGAGAGACGAGATGAGAGACGAGAAGAGAGACGAGAAGAGATACGAGATGATAAGAGGCGATAAGAGGCGATAAGAGATGATATAAGATATGATAAGAGATGATAGGAGATGATATAAGATATGACAAGAGATGATAGGAGATGATATAAGATATGACAAGAGATGATAGGAGATGATATAAGATATGACAAGAGATGATAAGAGGTGATATGAGATGATGAGATGATAAGAGACGATAAGAGACGATAAGAGATCAGAGATTATATGAGATATGATAAGAGATGATATGAGATGATAAGAAATAAGAGATGATAAGAGACGATAAGAGATGATAAGAGATAAGAGAGTATAAGAGATATGATAAGAGATGATACGAGATAAGAGATGATAAGAAATGATATAAAATATGACAAGAGATGATAAGAGATGAGATGAGGTGATATGAGATGATAAGAGATGAGATGAGGTGATATGAGATGATAAGAGATGATAAGAGATGAGATGAGGTGATATGAGATGATAAGAGATGATATGAAATTATATGAGATGATGAGATGATAAGAGACGATAAGAGATGATAAGAGATAAGAGATTATATGAGATATGATAAGAAATGATATGAGATGATAAGAAATAAGAGATGATAAGAGACGATAAGTGGTGATAAGAGATAAGAGAGTATATGAGAGATGATAAGAGATGATATGAGATATGATAAGAGATGATAAGAGATGATATGAGATATGATAAAAGATGATATGAGATATGATAAGAGATATGATATGAGATATGATAAGAGATGATAAGAGATGATATGAGATATGATAAAAGATGATATGAGATATGATAAGAGATGATCAGAGATGATCAGAGATGATAAGAGATATGATAAGAGATGATTAGAGATGATAAGAGATGATATGAGATATGATAAGAGATATGATAAGAGATGATAAGAGATGATATGAGATATGATAAGAGATATGATAAGAGATGATAAGAGATGATATGAGATATGAGAAGAGATGATATGAGATATGATAAGAGATGAGATATGATAAGAGATAAGAGATATGAGATATAAGAGATATGATATGAGATATGAGAAGAGATGATATGAGATATGAGAAGAGATGATATGAGATATGATAAGAGATATGAGATATGAGATATAAGAGATATGATATGATAAGAGATATGATGAGATGATATGAGATATGATATGAGATATGATAAGAGATTGTGAAGATTGAGATAATGTGTGTGGCTATCATCACCTCCATTTTGGCCTAACCGCCATTTTGAGTGTTTGCTTGTATGTATGCCAATTTGTTTCATTCGTGAATGAACTGTGAATGTTTGATTCTGCAGAGTATCGCTCCTAGATATAACTCGCCCTTGTGTAATTCCTACAAGGCATGCAAGAATTGAGAATGCATTCGTAAGAGGTTTTTCCTGCCTTAGATAATTCTGCTGACCTTAGGTTCTGTTATCTGACAGATACAGTGCATACAGGGCTGGACAGAGTAACTCCCTTATGTCACAAGGTTAAGAGGCCCACATTATGGTAAATTATCGATAAGAATATAGCATATGCAGCATATTTAGGTATCAATATGTCTTTTTGTATGTCATCATATTATTATTTATCTCTAAGCCAGCCCCCTTAAGGGGTGTATTACTCATTTTGAAATGTATACAAATGTGATACCAAGCAATATGTTTTCAGAGGCCTGAGTTCTTTCTGAATTCTTGTCTCCCAATGGTGCCTTGGTACAGATAAACTCATGTTGTTACTTTTTGAACCCTTGACTCATTGATTTTATTTCTACGCTTTGACAATACTCAATAACCATTGGAGATGATAGCACCATATAGTTGCTGTTTCAAGCAATATTACACTATATATTGTTTTTTTATTCTTTGCATACTGTGATCCCGCTCCCTGCCTGCCCACTGTACCCCAAGCAGAGAAGAAGACTCTTTTCTATGTGAAGGTTGAGTGGGGTCACTTCTGCTCTCTTACGTATATTTTTCACTTATATATTCTTATCTGTGTGAAACTGTTACCCATATACTGTGCAATCATTACACCCTACCCACTAGTATTCGTGTAATTATTGTCCCCCACCCCCTATTATTCACGCTTTGCCAATACTGAAATGTTCTTTCGTCATGCCAATAAAGCTGATTTGATTTGATTTGTTTAATCGACCCCTTGGCTAGAGTGTCATTCCTGTCTTCTACCACAGGGGGGCACTGTATTCACATGTATACTTTTTTTTTACAGAAACTTGTTGCACACTGTCTCAAGCGCCAGTCCTGTTATTTTGGTCTTGCATGTGTGCTGAAGCTGGGACTGATTGAGCCACCTGTACTGAAGCTGGGACTGATTCAGCCACCTGTACTGAAGCAGGGACTGATTCAGCCACCTGTGCTGAAGCTGGGACTGATTAAACCACCTGTACTGAAGCAGGGACTGATTGAGCCACCTGTGCTGAAGCAGGGACTGATTGAGCCACCTGTACTGAAGCAGGGACTGATTGAGCCACCTGTGCTGAAGCAGGGACTGATTGAGCCACCTGTGCTGAAGCAGGGACTGATTGAGCCACCTGTACTGAAGCTGGGACTGATTGAGCCACCTGTGCTGAAGCAAGGACTGATTGAGCCACCTGTGCTGAAGCAGGGACTGATTGAGCCACCTGTACTGAAGCTGGGACTGATTAAGCCACCTGTGCTGAAGCAGGGACTGATTGAGGCACCTGTTGGGGGGTTCTTGAGCCCTGGAGTTGAGCCCCCAGCTCTCAGTGCGTTTCTGCGCAATGTTACAGTGTAAACATGACAAGAAAGCACGTGTGGGAATATTTATATGTTATAGGATCCCAGGAAAGACACACACACGTATAACAGTGATCATACTATACAGGCACAACGTATAGGAAGCACAAGTGTGCGTGTGTGTGTGCAGAGTCACGGAGCTCAGAGCGTGTGCGGTGACACGCAGAATGTATGTATGTGTGTGCAGAGTCACGGCGCTGAGAGCGTGTGTATGTGCGCGGTGTCACGGAGCACAGAGCGTGTGTATTTAGGTGTGTGTGTGTGCGGTGACACGCAGAAGAGTGTGTATGCGCTGTGTCACGGAGCACAGAACGTGTGTATCTATATGTGTGTGCGCGGTGTCACAGAGCACAGCGCGTGTGTATGCGTGTGTGGTGTCACGGAGCACAGAGCGTGTGTATGTATGTGCGTGTGTGCGGTGTCACGGAGCACAGAGCGTGTGTATGTATGTGCGTGTGTGCGGTGTCACGGAGCACAGAGCGTGTGCGGTGACACGCAGAATGTATGTATGTGTGTGCAGAGTCACGGCGCTGAGAGCGTGTGTATGTGCGCGGTGTCACGGAGCACAGAGCGTGTGTATTTAGGTGTGTGTGTGTGCGGTGACACGCAGAAGAGTGTGTATGCGCTGTGTCACGGAGCACAGAACGTGTGTATCTATATGTGTGTGCGCGGTGTCACAGAGCACAGCGCGTGTGTATGCGTGTGTGGTGTCACGGAGCACAGAGCGTGTGTATGTATGTGCGTGTGTGCGGTGTCACGGAGCACAGAGCGTGTGTATGTATGTGCGTGTGTGCGGTGTCACGGAGCACAGAGCGTGTGTATGTATGACCGTGTGCGCTGTGCCACGGAGCACAGAGCGTGTGTATGTGCGCGGTGCCAAGTAACATGGCATGTGTATGTGTATGTGCATGTGTGGTGTCACAGAGCACAGAGCGTGTGTATGTATGTTCTTGTGCGCAGTCACAGAGCACAGAGCGTGTGTATGTGCGTGTGCGCGGTGTCATGGAGCACAGAGCGTGTATGTGTGTGCGAGGTGTCACGGAGCACAGCGAGTGTGCGCGGTGTCACGGAGCACAGAGCGTGTGTATGTGTGTGTGCGCGGTGACACGGAGCACAGAGCGTGTGTATGTGCGTGTGCGCGGTGACACGGAGCACAGAGCGTGTGTATGTGCGTGTGCGCGGTGTCACGGAGCACAGAGCGTGTGTATGTGCGTGTGCGCGGTGTCATGGAGCACAGAGCGTGTGTATGTGTGTGTGCGCGGTGACACTTAGCACAGACTTGTGTATGTGCGTGTGCGCGGTGACATGGAGCACAGAGCGTGTGTATGTGCGTGTGCGCGGTGACACGGAGCACAGAGCGTGTGTATGTGCATGTGCGCGGTGTCATGGAGCACAGAGCGTGTGTATGTGCGTGTGCGCGGTGTCACGGAGCACAGAGCGTGTGTATGTGCGTGTGCACGGTGTCACGGAGCACAGAGCGTGTGTATGTGCGTGTGCGCGGTGTCACGGAGCACAGGGCGTGTGTATGTGCGTGTGCGTGTGCGCGGTGTCACGGAGCACAGAGCGTGTGTATGTGCGTGTGCGCGGTGTCACGGAGCACAGAGTGTGTATGTGCGTGTGCGCGGTGTCACGGAGCACAGAGCGTGTGTATGTGCGTGTGCGCGGTGTCACGGAGCACAGAGCGTGTGTATGTGTGTGTGCGCGGTGTCACGGAGCACAGAGCGTGTGTATGTGCGTGTGCGCGGTGTCACGGAGCACAGAGCGTGTGTATGTGTATGTGCGCGTTGTCACAGAGCACAGAGCGTGTGTATGTGCGTGTGCGCGGTGTCACGGAGCACAGAGCGTGTGTATGTGCGTGTGCGCGGTGTCACGGAGCACAGAGCGTGTGTATGTGTATGTGCGTGTTGTCACGGAGCACAGAGCGTGTGTATGTGCGCGGTGTCCCGGAGCACAGAGCGTGTGTATGTGCGTGTGCGCGGTGTCCCGGAGCACAGAGCGTGTGTATGTGCGTGTGCGCGGTGTCACGGAGCACAGAGCGTGTGTATGTGCGTGTGCGCGGTGTCACAGAGCACAGAGCGTGTGTATGTGCGTGTGCGCGGTGTCACGGAGCACAGAGCATGTGTATGTGCGTGTGCGCGGTGTCACGGAGCACAGAGCGTGTGCGTGTGCGTGGTGTCACGGAGCACTTCTTCAGTCACACCGCAGGGTCCGTGCGTGATGTAGACGGTACCACGTCCTATAAACACGAGGAGAGGCGCTGTCCCGCGTGTGACCTGAGTCCCACATCCCCGAGCGAGTTCAGAGATCCCCTAACCCCCGGGGCGTCAGTTACTGCGAACACCCGGACGCCATCAGCTGGTTAATAAACTTCTCGATGTCCTCGCAGCGCGCGAACGCATCGGCGTCACACTCCTCCCCCCGGGGGATCTCCTCTATCCACGTCTTCCCGCTGATCACGTAGGACATGCTGGGGAGAGGTTAATAACATGTATACTATACACAGGTACATACCGTGTGCCCCTACTGAGGCCTGTGTATTAGGAGATGGGGTGAGAGGTGCGTGTCCCTGATGTCTGTATATTAGGAGGGGGTGAGAGGTGCGTGTCCCTGATGTCTGTGTATTAGGAGGGGGTGAGAGGTGCGTGTCCCCGATGTCTGTGTATGAGGAGGGTGAGAGGTACGTGTCCCTGATGTCTGTGTATTAGGAGGGGGTGAGAGGTACGTGTCCCTGATGTCTGTGTATTAGGAGGGGGTGAGAGGTAAGTGTCCCTGATGTCTGTGTATTAGGAGGGGGTGAGAGGTATGTATCCCTGATGTCTGTGTATTAGGAGGGGGTGAGAGGTAGGTGTCCCTGATGTCTGTGTATTAGGTGGGGGTGAGAGGTAGGTGTCCCTGATGTCTGTGTATTAGGAGGGGGTGAGAGGTATGTGTCCCTGATGTCTTTGTATTAGGAGGGGGTGAGAGGTACATGTTCCTGATGCCTGTGTACAGTATTAGGAGGGGGTGAGAGGTATGTGTCCCTGATGTCTGTGTATTAGGAGGGGGTGAGAGGTATGTGTCCCTGATGTCTGTGTATTAGGAGGGGGTGAGAGGTACGTGTCCCTGATCTCTGTGTATTAGGGGGGGAGGTGAGAGGTACGTGTTCCTGATGTCTGTGTATTAGGAGGGGGTGAGAGGTGCGTGTCCCTGATGTCTGTGTATTAGGAGGGGGTGAGAGGTACGTGTTCCTGATGTCTGTGTATTAGGAGGGGGTGAGAGGTACGTGTCCCTGATGCCTGTGTATTAGGAGGGGAGGTGAGAGGTACGTGTCCCTGATGTCTGTGTATTAGGAGGGGGTGAGAGGCACGTGTCCCTGATGTCTGTGTATTAGGAGGGGAGGTGAGAGGTACGTGTCCCTGATGCCTGTGTATTAGGAGGGGGTGAGAGGTGCGTGTCCCTGATGTCTGTGTATTAGGAGGGGGTGAGAGGTACGTGTCCCTGATGTCTGTGTATTAGGAGGGGAGGTGAGAGGTACGTGTCCCTGATGCCTGTGTATTAGGAGGGGAGGTGAGAGGTACGTGTTCCTGATGTCTGTGTATTAGGAGGAGGTGAGATGTAAGTGTCCCTGATACCTGTGTATTAGGAGGGGAGGTGAGAGGTACGTGTCCCTGATGCCTGTGTATTAGGAGGGGGTGAGAGGTACGTGTCCCTGATGCCTGTGTATTAGGAGGGGAGGTGAGAGGTACGTGTCCCTGATGTCTGTGTATTAGGAGGGGGTGAGAGGTACGTGTCCCTGATGCCTGTGTATTAGGAGGGGAGGTGAGAGGTACGTGTCCCTGATGTCTGTGTATTAGGAGGGGGTGAGAGGCACGTGTCCCTGATGTCTGTGTATTAGGAGGGGGTGAGAGGCACGTGTCCCTGATGCCTGTGTATTAGGAGGGGGTGAGAGGTACGTGTCCCTGATGTCTGTGTATTAGGAGGAGGTGAGATGTAAGTGTCCCTGATGCCTGTGTATTAGGAGGGGGTGAGAGGTACATGTCCCTGATGTCTGTGTATTAGGAGGGGGTGAGAGGTACATGTCCCTGATGTCTGTGTATTAGGAGGGGAGGTGAGATGTAAGTGTCCCTGATGCCTGTGTATTAGGAGGGGGGTGAGAGGTATGGAGGGGGTGAGAGAGATTGGACCTGTGAGGTTGATGGTCATACTTACTCTGCCTTTAAGTCCCATATGTCGCTCCTGTGGCCCCAGACGATGTAGAGACGTCCAGGGGTCAGTTTGAGGGAGTCTCTGCAGGCACGGTGACTCAGGAACTGACGCTCGCTCCCCCTTAATACCTCATCAGTACCTAGGAGAGATCACAGGAGGGGTTAGGGTGGGGTGAGTGAGGGGTTAGGAGGTGGGGTGTAAGGGGTTAGTAGGTGGGGTGTAAGGGGTTAGTAGTTGGGGTGTGAGGGGTTAGTAGTTGGGGTGTGAGGGGTTAGTAGGTGGGGTGTGAGGGGTTAGTAGTTGGAGTGTGAGGGGTTAGTAGGTGGAGTGTGGGGTTAGTAGGTGGAGTGTGAGGGGTTAGTAGTTGGGGTGTGGGGTTAGTAGGTGGAGTGTGAGGGGTTAGTAGTTGGGGTGTGGGGTTAGTAGTTGGGGTGTGAGGGGTTAGTAGTTGGGGTGTGAGGGGTTAGTATTTGGGGTGTAAGGGATTAGTATTTGGGGTGTAAAGGGTTAATAGTTGGGGTGTAAGGGGTTAGTAGGTGGAGATTTGGGGGATTGGTAGGTGGGGTGTGAGGGATTAGTAGGTGGAGGTGTAAGGGGTTAGTAGATGAAGGTGTGAGGGGTTAGTAGGTAGGGTGTAAGGAGTAGTAGGTGGGGTGTGAGCGGTTAGTAGGTGGGGTGTGAGGGGTTAGGAGGTGGGGTGTAAGCAGTTAGTAGGTGGGGTGTAAGGGGTTAGTAGTTGGGGTGTGAGGGGTTAGTAGGTGGGGTGTAAGGGGTTAGTAGTTGGGGTGTGAGGGGTTAGTAGGTGGAGTGTGAAGGGTTAGTAGGTGGGGTGTGAGGGGTTAGTAGGTGGGGTGCGAGGGGTTAGTAGGTGGAGTGTGAGGGGTTAGTAGTTGGGGTGCGAGGGGTTAGTAGGTGGGGTGCGAGGGGTTAGTAGGTGGGGTGCGAGGGGTTAGTAGGTGGGGTGTGAGGGGTTAGTAGGTGGAGCGTGAGGGGTTAGTAGTTTGGGTGTGAGGGGTTAGTAGGTGGGGTGCGAGGGGTTAGTAGGTGGGGTGCGAGGGGTTAGTAGGTGGGGTGCGAGGGGTTAGTAGGTGGGGTGTGAGGGGTTAGTAAGTGGGGTGTAAGGGGTTAGTAGTTGGGGTGTGAGGGATTAGTAGGTGGAGTGTAAGGGGTTAGTAGTTGGGGTGCGAGGGGTTAATAGGTGGGGTGTGAGGGGTTAGTAAGTAGAGGTTTGAAGGGTTAATAGCTGGGGTGTGAGGGGTTAGTATGTGGGGTGTGAAGAGTTAGTAGGTGAGGTGTGAGCGTTTTGGTAGGTGGGGGTTTAAGGGGTTTGTAGGGGAGATATGAGAGATTAGTAGACGGGGTGTAAGGGGTTAGTAGGTGGGATGTGAGGGGTTAGTAGTTGGGGTGTAAGGGGTTATTAGGTGGGGTGTGAGGGGTTATTAGGTGGGGTGTGAGGGGTTAGTAGGTGGAAGTATGAAGGTTTTGGTAGGTGAAGGTTTGAGGGGTTAATAGGTGGTGTGTAAGGGGTTAGTAGGTAGATGTTTGAAGGGTTAGTAGCTGGGGTGTGAGGGTTTTAGTAGGTGGGGTGTTAGGGGTTAGTAAGTGGAGGTGTGAGGGATTAGTAGGTGGAGGTGTTTTTTTTTTAGTAGGTTGGGGTCTGAGGGGTTTGTAGGGGAAGGTATGAGGGGTTAGTAGATGGGGTGTAAGGGGTTAGTAGGTGGGGTGTGATGGGTTATTAGTTGGGGTGTAAGGGGTTTGTGGGGTTTGAGGGATTAGTAGGTGGAGGTGTGAGGGAATAGTAGGTGAAGTATAAGGGGTTAGTGGGTGGAGTGTGAGGGGTTAGTATTTGGGGTGTAGGGTTAGTAGGTGAGGTGTAAGGGGTTAGTAGGTGAGGTGTGATGTGTTAGTACGTGGGGTGTGAGGTGTTAGTAGGTGGGGTGTGAAGGGTTAGTAGGTGGGGTGTGAGGGGTTAGTAGGTGGGGTGTGAGGGATTAGTAGGTGGGGTGTGAGGGATTAGTAGGTGGGGTGTGAGGGGTTAGTAGGTGGGGTGTGAGGGGTTGGTAGGTGGAGGTGTGAGGGATTAGTAGGTAGGGTGTGAGGGGTTAGTAGGTGGGGTGTGAGGGGTTAGTAGGTGGGGTGTGAGGGGTTAGTAGGTGGGGTGTGAGGGGTTAGTAGGTGGGGTGTAAGGGGTTAGTTAGTAGGTGGGGTGTAAGGGGTTAGTAGGTGGGGTATATGGGTTTAGTAGGTGGGGTGTAAGGAGTTAGTAGGTGGGGTGTGAGGGGTTAGTAGGTGGAGTGTGATGGGTTAGTAGGTGGGGTGTGAGGGGTTGGTAGGTGGGGTGTGAGGGGTTAGTAGGTGGGGTGTGAGGGGTTAGTAGGTGGGGTGTAAGGGGTTAGTAGGTGGGGTGTAAGGAGTTAGTAGGTGGGGTGTGAGGGGTTAGTAGGTGGGTTGTGAGGGGTTAGTAGGTGGTGGGGTTTATGGGTTTAGTAGGTGGTGTGTGAGGGGTTAGTAGGTGGGGTGTGAGGGGTTAGTAGGTGGGGTGTGAGGGGTTAGTAGTTGGGGTGTGAGGGGTTAGTAGGTGGGGTGTGAGAAGTTAGTAGTTGGGGTGTAAGGAGTTAGTAGGTGGGGTGTGAGGGGTTAGTAGGTGGGGTGTGAGGGGTTAGTAGGTGGGTTGTGAGGGGTTAGTAGGTGGGGTTTATGGGTTTAGTAGGTGGTGTGTGAGGGGTTAGTAGGTGGGGTGTAAGGAGTTAGTAGGTGGGGTGTGAGGGGTTAGTAGGTGGGGTGTAAGGAGTTAGTAGATGGCGTGTAAGGGATTAGTAGGTGGGGTGTAAGGAGTTAGTAGGTGGGATGTGAGGGGTTATTAGTTGGGGTGTAAGGGGTTTGTGGGGTTTGAGGGATTAGTAGGTGGAGGTGTGAGGGAATAGTAGGTGAAGTATAAGGGGTTAGTGGGTGGAGTGTGAGGGGTTAGTATTTGGGGTGTAGGGTTAGTAGGTGAGGTGTAAGGGGTTAGTAGGTGAGGTGTGAGGTGTTAGTACGTGGGGTGTGAGGTGTTAGTAGGTGGGGTGTGAAGGGTTAGTAGGTGGGGTGTGAGGGGTTAGTAGGTGGGGTGTGAGGGATTAGTAGGTGGGGTGTGAGGGGTTAGTAGGTGGGGTGTGAGGGGTTGGTAGGTGGAGGTGTGAGGGATTAGTAGGTAGGGTGTGAGGGGTTAGTAGGTGGGGTGTGAGGGGTTAGTAGGTGGGGTGTGAGGGGTTAGTAGGTGGGGTGTGAGGGGTTAGTAGGGGAAGGTATGAGGGGTTAGTAGATGGGGTGTAAGGGGTTAGTAGGTGGGGTGTGAGGGGTTATTAGTTGTGGTGTAAGGGGTTTGTGGGGTTTGAGGGATTAGTAGGTGGAGGTGTGAGGGAATAGTAGGTGAAGTATAAGGGGTTAGTGGGTGGAGTGTGAGGGGTTAGTATTTGGGGTGTAGGGTTAGTAGGTGAGGTGTAAGGGGTTAGTAGGTGAGGTGTGAGGTGTTAGTACGTGGGGTGTGAGGTGTTAGTAGGTGGGGTGTGAAGGGTTAGTAGGTGGGGTGTGAGGGGTTAGTAGGTGGGGTGTGAGGGATTAGTAGGTGGGGTGTGAGGGGTTAGTAGGTGGGGTGTGAGGGGTTGGTAGGTGGAGGTGTGAGGGGTTGGTAGGTGGAGGTGTGAGGGATTAGTAGGTAGGGTGTGAGGGGTTAGTAGGTGGGGTGTAAGGGGTTAGTTAGTAGGTGGGGTGTAAGGGGTTAGTAGGTGGGGTATATGGGTTTAGTAGGTGGGGTGTGAAGGGTTAGTAGTTGGGGTGTGAGGGGTTAGTAGGTGGAGTGTGAGGGGTTAGTAGGTGGGGTGTAAGGAGTTAGTTGGTGGGGTGTGAAGGGTTAGTAGTTGGGGTGTGAGGGGTTAGTAGGTGGAGTGTGAGGGGTTAGTAGGTGGGGTGTGAGGGGTTGGTAGGTGGGGTGTGAGGGGTTAGTAGGTGGGGTGTGAGGGGTTAGTAGGTGGGGTGTAAGGGGTTAGTAGGTGGGGTGTAAGGAGTTAGTAGGTGGGGTGTGAGGGGTTAGTAGGTGGGTTGTGAGGGGTTAGTAGGTGGTGGGGTTTATGGGTTTAGTAGGTGGGGTGTAAGGAGTTAGTAGGTGGGGTGTGGGGTTTGTAGGTGGGGTGTGAGGGGTTAGTAGGTGGGGTGTAAGGAGTTAGTTGGTGGGGTGTGAAGGGTTAGTAGTTGGGGTGTGAGGGGTTAGTAGGTGGAGTGTGAGGGGTTAGTAGGTGGGGTGTGAGGGGTTGGTAGGTGGGGTGTGAGGGGTTAGTAGGTGGGGTGTGAGGGGTTAGTAGGTGGGGTGTAAGGAGTTAGTAGGTGGGGTGTAAGGAGTTAGTAGGTGGGGTGTGAGGGGTTAGTAGGTGGGTTGTGAGGGGTTAGTAGGTGGTGGGGTTTATGGGTTTAGTAGGTGGTGTGTGAGGGGTTAGTAGGTGGGGTGTGAGGGGTTAGTAGGTGGGGTGTGAGGGGTTAGTAGTTGGGGTGTGAGGGGTTAGTAGGTGGGGTGTGAGAAGTTAGTAGTTGGGGTGTAAGGAGTTAGTAGGTGGGGTGTGAGGGGTTAGTAGGTGGGGTGTGAGGGGTTAGTAGGTGGGTTGTGAGGGGTTAGTAGGTGGGGTTTATGGGTTTAGTAGGTGGTGTGTGAGGGGTTAGTAGGTGGGGTGTAAGGAGTTAGTAGGTGGGGTGTGAGGGGTTAGTAGGTGGGGTGTAAGGAGTTAGTAGATGGCGTGTAAGGGATTAGTAGGTGGGGTGTAAGGAGTTAGTAGGTGGGGTGTGAGGGGTTATTAGTTGGGGTGTAAGGGGTTTGTGGGGTTTGAGGGATTAGTAGGTGGAGGTGTGAGGGAATAGTAGGTGAAGTATAAGGGGTTAGTGGGTGGAGTGTGAGGGGTTAGTATTTGGGGTGTAGGGTTAGTAGGTGAGGTGTAAGGGGTTAGTAGGTGAGGTGTAAGGTGTTAGTACGTGGGGTGTGAGGTGTTAGTAGGTGGGGTGTGAAGGGTTAGTAGGTGGGGTGTGAGGGGTTAGTAGGTGGGGTGTGAGGGATTAGTAGGTGGGGTGTGAGGGGTTAGTAGGTGGGGTGTGAGGGGTTGGTAGGTGGAGGTGTGAGGGGTTGGTAGGTGGAGGTGTGAGGGATTAGTAGGTAGGGTGTGAGGGGTTAGTAGGTGGGGTGTAAGGGGTTAGTTAGTAGGTGGGGTGTAAGGGGTTAGTAGGTGGGGTATATGGGTTTAGTAGGTGGGGTGTAAGGAGTTAGTAGGTGGGGTGTGGGGTTTGTAGGTGGGGTGTGAGGGGTTAGTAGGTGGGGTGTAAGGAGTTAGTTGGTGGGGTGTGAAGGGTTAGTAGTTGGGGTGTGAGGGGTTAGTAGGTGGAGTGTGAGGGGTTAGTAGGTGGGGTGTGAGGGGTTGGTAGGTGGGGTGTGAGGGTTTAGTAGGTGGGGTGTGAGGGGTTAGTAGGTGGGGTGTAAGGGGTTAGTAGGTGGGGTGTAAGGAGTTAGTAGGTGGGGTGTGAGGGGTTAGTAGGTGGGTTGTGAGGGGTTAGTAGGTGGTGGGGTTTATGGGTTTAGTAGGTGGTGTGTGAGGGGTTAGTAGTTGGGGTGTGAGGGGTTAGTAGGTGGAGTGTGAGGGGTTAGTAGGTGGGGTGTGAGGGGTTGGTAGGTGGGGTGTGAGGGGTTAGTAGGTGGGGTGTGAGGGGTTAGTAGGTGGGGTGTAAGGGGTTAGTAGGTGGGGTGTAAGGAGTTAGTAGGTGGGGTGTGAGGGGTTAGTAGGTGGGTTGTGAGGGGTTAGTAGGTGGTGGGGTTTATGGGTTTAGTAGGTGGTGTGTGAGGGGTTAGTAGGTGGTGTGTGAGGGGTTAGTAGGTGGGGTGTGAGGGGTTAGTAGTTGGGGTGTGAGGGGTTAGTAGGTGGGGTGTGAGAAGTTAGTAGTTGGGGTGTAAGGAGTTAGTAGGTGGGGTGTGAGGGGTTAGTAGGTGGGGTGTGAGGGGTTAGTAGGTGGGTTGTGAGGGGTTAGTAGGTGGGGTTTATGGGTTTAGTAGGTGGTGTGTGAGGGGTTAGTAGGTGGGGTGTAAGGAGTTAGTAGGTGGGGTGTGAGGGGTTAGTAGGTGGGTTGTAAGGAGTTAGTAGGTGGCGTGTAAGGGGTTAGTAGGTGGCGTGTAAGGGGTTAGTAGGTGGGGTGTGAGGGGTTAGTAGGTGGGTTGTGAGGGGTTAGTAGGTGGGGTATATGGGTTTAGTAGGTGGGGTGTGAGGAGTTAGTAGGTGGGGTGTAAGGAGTTAGTTGGAGGGGTGTGAGGAGTTAGTAGGTGGGGTGTGAGGGGTTAGTAGGTGGGGTGTAAGGAGTTAGTAGGTGGCGTGTAAGGGGTTAGTAGGTGGCGTGTAAGGGGTTAGTAGGTGGGGTGTGAGGGGTTAGTAGGTGGGGTGTAAGGAGTTAGTAGGTGGGGTGTGAGGGGTTAGTAGGTGGGGTGTAAGGAGTTAGTAGGTGGCGTGTAAGGGGTTAGTAGGTGGCGTGTAAGGGGTTAGTAGGTGGGGTGTAAGGAGTTAGTAGGTGGGGTGTGAGGGGTTAGTAGGTGGGGTGTGAGGGGTTAGTAGGTGGGTTGTGAGGGGTTAGTAGGTGGGGTATATGGGTTTAGTAGGTGGGGTGTGAGGAGTTAGTAGGTGGGGTGTAAGGAGTTAGTTGGTGGGGTGTGAGGAGTTAGTAGGTGGGGTGTAAGGAGTTAGTAGATGGCGTGTAAGGGATTAGTAGGTGGGGTGTAAGGAGTTAGTAGGTGGGGTGTGAGGGGTTAGTGGGTGGGGTGTAAGGAGTTAGTAGATGGCGTGTAAGGGGTTAGTAGGTGGCGTGTAAGGGGTTAGTAGGTGGGGTGTACGGAGTTAGTAGGTGGGGTGTGAGGGGTTAGTAGGTGGGGTGTAAGGGGTTATTAGGTGGGGTGTAAGGAGCTAGTAGGTGGGGTGTGAGGGGCTAAGAGGAGCAAACTATTTAATGACAAATGAAAAACTCACGAGAGCACCCCACCAACTTCTTTCCCACATAATCCGGGAAATGAATGTACAGAAAATGTCATCACGTGAACTCATACAGTACACAGTTATTACCGTCATTAGAATAAACACTATGAATACACGAACACTTCATCCTACGTATTGTATTGAATGGATCGGGAGGTCCCCACTGGTTACCAGGAGGTGGGAGTCCACCCTCGGGCACGACAGCTTTTAGATATAGTTACCTAACTTAACGACCCTGTTGATCATCATCGTGTAGTAGTCGTAGGCCCCGGTCTGCTCCACTTTCACCAGTTGGCATTCATACACTGAGGAGGGAAAGGTCAAAGTCTCCTGAATACGTGGAATCTTCCAGCCCCCCACTGAAGCCCCCGAGTTAGAGGGATCCCTCGCTGTACGGATGTGTTTCTCCGTATGGGGTCACAGGCGAGGCCCAAGAGTCGTCTTGCTTTCCCCCGCAGGCTGGCAAAGAGAGAAGACCCAGGAGTCTGTCCCTCACCCATAGGGTGGCAAAGAGAGAAGACACAGGAGTCTGTCCCTCACCCCTAGGGTGGCAAAGAGAGAGGACCCAGGAGTCTGTCACTCACCCGTAGGGTGGCAAAGAGAGAAGACCCAGGAGTCTGTCCCTCACCCATAGGGTGGCAAAGAGAGAAGACACAGGAGTCTGTAGTAACCCGCAGGGTGGCAAAGAGAGAGGACCCAGGAGTCTGTCACTCACCCGTAGGGTGGCAAAGAGAGAGGACCCAGGAGTCTGTCACTCACCCGCAGGGTGGCAAAGAGAGAGGACCCAGGAGTCTGTCCCTCACCCGTAGGGTGGCAAAGAGAGAGGACCCAGGAGTCTGTCCCTCACCCACAGGGTGGCAAAGAGAGAGGACCCAGGAGTCTGTCCCTCACCCGTAGGGTGGCAAAGAGAGAGGACCCAGGAGTCTGTCCCTCACCCGTAGGGTGGCAAAGAGAGAGGACCCAGGAGTCTGTCCCTCACCCGTAGGGTGGCAAAGAGAGAGGACCCAGGAGTCTGTCCCTCACCCGCAGGGTGGCAAAGAGAGAGGACCCAGGAGTCTCTCATCCGCAGGGTGGCAAAGAGAGAGGACCCAGGAGTCTGTCACTCACCCGTAGGGTGGCAAAGAGAGAGGACCCAGGAGTCTGTCACTCACCCGTAGGGTGGCAAATAGAGAGGACCCAGGAGTCTGTCACTCACCCGTAGGGTGGCAAAGAGAGAGGACCCAGGAGTCTCTCACCCGCAGGCTGGCAAAGAGAGAGGACCCAGGAGTCTCTCACCCGCAGGCTGGCAAAGAGAGAGGACCCAGGAGTCTCTCATCCATAGGGTGGCAAAGATAGAGGAATAGGAGTCTGTCCCTCACCCGTAGGGTGGCAAAGAGAGAGGACCCAGGAGTCTCTCATCCGCAGGGTGGCAAAGAGAGAGGAACAGGAGTCTCTCACCCGCAGGGTGGCAAAGAGAGAGGACCCAGGAGTCTGTCCCTCACCCGTAGGGTGGCAAAGAGAGAGGACCCAGGAGTCTGTCCCTCACCCGCAGGGTGGCAAAGAGAGAGGAACAGGAGTCTGTCACTACCAACAGGGTGGCAAAGAGAGAGGACCCAGGAGTCTGTCCCTCACCCGTAGGGTGGCAAAGAGAGAGGACCCAGGAGTCTGTCCCTCACCCGTAGGGTGGCAAAGAGAGAGGACCCAGGAGTCTCTCACCCGCAGGGTGGCAAAGAGAGAGGACCCAGGAGTCTCTCACCCGTAGGGTGGCAAAGAGAGAGGAACAGGAGTCTGTCCCTCACCCATAGGGTGGCAAAGAGAGAGGACCCAGGAGTCTGTCCCTCACCCGCAGGGTGGCAAAGAGAGAGGAACAGGAGTCTGTCACTACCAACAGGGTGGCAAAGAGAGAGGACCCAGGAGTCTGTCCCTCACCCGTAGGGTGGCAAAGAGAGAGGACCCAGGAGTCTGTCCCTCACCCGTAGGGTGGCAAAGAGAGAGGACCCAGGAGTCTCTCACCCGCAGGGTGGCAAAGAGAGAGGACCCAGGAGTCTCTCACCCGTAGGGTGGCAAAGAGAGAGGACCCAGGAGTCTGTCCCTCACCCGCAGGGTGGCAAAGAGAGAGGACCCAGGAGTCTGTCCCTCACCCGCAGGGTGGCAAAGAGAGAGGAACAGGAGTCTGTCACTCACCCGTAGGGTGGCAAAGAGAGAGGACCCAGGAGTCTGTCACTCACCCATAGGGTGGCAAAGAGAGAGGACCCAGGAGTCTGTCCCTCACCCGCAGGGTGGCAAAGAGAGAGGACCCAGGAGTCTGTCCCTCACCCGCAGGGTGGCAAAGAGAGAGGACCCAGGAGTCTGTAGTAACCCGTAGGGTGGCAAAGAGAGAGGACCCAGGAGTCTGTCCCTCACCCGTAGGGTGGCAAAGAGAGAGGACCCAGGAGTCTGTAGTAACCCGTAGGGTGGCAAAGAGAGAGGACCCAGGCGTCTGTCCCTCACCCGTTGGGTGACACAAACAGTGAGGACCCAGGAGTCTGCTCTCCCCTTACGGGGACACCCTGTTACAGATAAGAGCGCTCCTTTACCGTAATCCACGCCGGACTCGCACGCGGCATCCACCCGTTCCAGGAAGTCCACCTCCTCCATGTACCTGTTCCTCAGATTGCAATTTTCTGCGATTAAAGAGGGGACAGAGGTGAATCGTCTGAGCGCGAGGGCCGCGTCTCCGCCCACACTCGGGGAGCCAACCCAGCAGGGGTGATCGACCAACCGCCACGTACCCGCCACGCAGCGACACTCGGTCTCTTTGCAGATCCGCCGCATCTCCCCCTGCTCCTCAGTCGGGTGGTAGAACTTGGTGCACCGGTTTTCTGCGTGGGGGGACGAGAGACGCGTTTCACGGCTGCGGCCTGCGGGACACGCTGCGTAGACCTGTTTGTGTGGGTGTGTATATCTCTGCGTGTCTGCGTTATAGGGGCAAACCCTTCCTAGGACCATGGGGACCTCACTCCGGTGACATGTTGACGGGGTCTCACCTGGGTAATGAAGACCTCTTGTACCCAAATCTGACACCTACAGCTGTAACAAGACTCACTGTCCCCAGTTGGGCGCCGGAAACAGTGTCTCCCGAAATCGAGCAGTGGTGGGTCCATCCTTCCGAATGGGACACCCCTCAAGGTTACTCTCCCGGTGCTGCGACCACCGTGGTCTCATAGCCGCGGACGGTCGAAACACCGAAGACAGTTAGCTTAGCTACATCTGCAGAAGTATTATTCTCAGGTAGACTTGGGAAGGGGTTGATTTTCTCCTACTGCTCTCTTTTGTGTGATGTCACTGTGTGATGTCACTGTGTGATGTCACCATGTGTTCAGCAAGTGCTTGTACAACCAGACCCCCCCCCATATCTTTATTGGCTCTGATAAGGACAAAGGGGGGATAAAGAGAAAGAAAACACTCCACTGATGAGCACGTCTCCCCCCGCCCCCCACCCAGAGACCCCTAAGAAATGGAAGTGGCTTACGCCGTGGGATCGCACCTTTAATGTACATATGCAGCCTTAACTCGCCCCGCCCTTGAAACAAAGGTTGATGCGCGTTGGGAGGACGTGCCCTCGGGCGCAGTTGAATGCAGATTGTTTTGTACAACGTTGACGGGTAGAAAAACCATTGGCTACATCTGCATATATCCGAGTGTGCGTATATCTGCATGTATCCGAGTGTGCGTGTATCTGCATATATCCGAGTGTGCGTATATCTGCATATATCCGAGTGTGTGTATATCTGCATATATCCGAGTGTGCGTATATCTGCATATATCCGAGTGTGCGTAAATCTGCATATATCCGAGTGTGCGTATATCTGCATATATCCGAGTGTGCGTATATCTGCATATATCCGAGTGTGCGTGTATCTGCATATATCCGAGTGTGCGTATATCTGCATATATCCGAGTGTGCGTATATCTGCATATATCCGAGTATGCGTGTATCTGCATATATCCGAGTGTGCGTGTATCTGCATATATCCGAGTGTGCGTATATCTGCATATATCCGAGTTTGCGTACATCTGCATATATCCGAGTGTGTGTATATCTGCATATATCCGAGTTTGCGTACATCTGCATATATCCGAGTGTGCGTATATCTGCATATATCCGAGTGTGCGTGTATCTGCATATATCCGAGTGTGCGTATATCTGCATATATCTGAGTGTGCGTGTATCTGCATATATCCGAGTGTGCGTATATCTGCATATATCCGAGTGTGCGTGTATCTGCATATATCCGAGTGTGCGTATATCTGCATATATCCGAGTTTGCGTATATCTGCATATATCCGAGTGTGCGTATATCTGCATATATCCGAGTGCGCGTATATCTGCATATATCCGAGTGTGCGTGTATCTGCATATATCCGAGTGTGCGTATATCTGCATATATCTGAGTGTGCGTATATCTGCATATATCCGAGTGTGCGTGTATCTGCATATATCCGAGTTTGCGTACATCTGCATATATCCGAGTGTGCGTATATCTGCATATATCTGAGTGTGCGTGTATCTGCATATATCCGAGTTTGCGTACATCTGCATATATCCGAGTGTGCGTATATCTGCATATATCCGAGTGCGCGTGTATCTGCATATATCCGAGTGTGCGTATATCTGCATATATCCGAGTGCGCGTGTATCTGCATATATCCGAGTGTGCGTATATCTGCATATATCCGAGTGTGCATACATCTGCATATATCCGAGTGTGCGTATATCTGCATATATCCGAGTGTGCATACATCTGCATATATCCGAGTTTGCGTACATCTGCATATATCCGAGTGTGCGTACATCTGCATATATCCGAGTGTGCGTATATCTGCATATATCCGAGTGTGCGTATATCTGCATATATCCGAGTGTGCGTATATCTGCATATATCCGAGTATGCATATATCTGCATATATCCGAGTGTGCGTGTATCTGCATATATCCGAGTTTGCGTACATCTGCATATATCCGAGTGTGCGTATATCTGCATATATCCGAGTGCGCGTGTATCTGGATATATCCGAGTGTGCGTATATCTGCATATATCCGAGTGCGCGTGTATCTGCATATATCCGAGTGTGCGTATATCTGCATATATCCGAGTGTGCATACATCTGCATATATCCGAGTGTGCGTATATCTGCATATATCCGAGTGTGCATACATCTGCATATATCCGAGTGTGCGTATATCTGCATATATCCGAGTGTGCGTACATCTGCATATATCCGAGTGTGCGTATATCTGCATATATCCGAGTGTGCGTACATCTGCATATATCCGAGTGTGCGTATATCTGCATATATCCGAGTGTGCGTATATCTGCATATATCCGAGTGTGCGTATATCTGCATATATCCGAGTATGCATATATCTGCATATATCCGAGTGTGCGTGTATCTGCATATATCCGAGTGTGCGTGTATCTGCATATATCCGAGTGTGCGTATATCTGCATATATCCGAGTGTGCGTGTATCTGCATATATCCGAGTGTGCGTATATCTGCATATATCCGAGTGTGCGTATATCTGCATATATCCGAGTGTGCGTATATCTGCATATATCCGAGTGTGCGTATATCTGCATATATCCGAGTGTGCGTATATCTGCATATATCCGAGTGTGCGTGTATCTGCATATATCCGAGTGTGCGTATATCTGCATATATCCGAGTGTGCGTGTATCTGCATATATCCGAGTGTGCGTATATCTGCATATATCCGAGTGTGCGTATATCTGCATATATCCGAGTGTGCGTATATCTGCATATATCCGAGTGTGCGTATATCTGCATATATCCGAGTGTGCGTATATCTGCATATATCCGAGTGTGCGTATATCTGCATATATCCGAGTGTGCGTATATCTGCATATATCCGAGTGTGCGTATATCTGCATATATCCGAGTGTGCGTATATCTGCATATATCCGAGTGTGCGTGTATCTGCATATATCCGAGTGTGTGTATATCTGCATATATCCGAGTGTGCGTATATCTGCATATATCCGAGTGTGCGTGTATCTGCATATATCCGAGTGTGCGTATATCTGCATATATCCGAGTGTGCGTATATCTGCATATATCCGAGTGTGCGTATATCTGCATATATCCGAGTGTGCGTGTATCTGCATATATCCGAGTGTGTGTATATCTGCATATATCCGAGTGTGCGTATATCTGCATATATCCGAGTGTGCGTGTATCTGCATATATCCGAGTGTGCGTATATCTGCATATATCCGAGTGTGCGTATATCTGCATATATCCGAGTGTGCGTATATCTGCATATATCCGAGTGTGTGTATATCTGCATATATCCGAGTGTGCGTATATCTGCATATATCCGAGTGTGCGTGTATCTGCATATATCCGAGTGTGCGTATATCTGCATATATCCGAGTGTGCGTATATCTGCATATATCCGAGTGTGCGTATATCTGCATATATCCGAGTGTGCGTATATCTGCTGGACCCCCCCTGCAACTTGTGTAAGAGAGCAGAGTCTCCGGGCTTCTAACTGCTGAGTGCAATGGCTGGTTTCTTCAAATGTCAGTTATTGGTCATTTAGGCAGTTGGGTAGCTACAATGTACTAGACCAGTGGTGGCCCAACACCAGTGGTGGCCCAACTCCAGTGGTGGCCCAACGCCAGTGGTGGCCCAACGCCAGTGGTGGCCCAACTCCAGTGGGTTGGCAACGCCAGTGGTGGCCCAACGCCGGTGGTGGCCCAACGCCAGTGGTGGCCCAACGCCAGTGGTGGCCCAACGCCAGTGGTGGCCCAACGCCAGTGGTGGCCCAACGCCAGTGGTGGCCAAACTCCAGTGGTTGCCAAACTCCAGTGGTGGCCCAACGCCAGTGGTGGCCCAACGCCAGTGGTGGCCCAACTCTAGTGGTGGCCCAACGCCAGTGGTGGCCCAACGCCAGTGGTGGCCCAACGCCAGTGGTGGCCCAACTCCAGTGGTGGCCCAACGCCAGTGGTGGCCCAACGCCAGTGGTGGCCCAACGCCAGTGGTGGCCCAACGCCAGTGGTGGCGCAACGCCAGTGGTTGCCCAATGCCAGTGGTGGCCCAACTCCAGTGGTGGCCCAACTCCAGTGGTGGCCCAACGCCAGTGGTGGCCCAACGCCAGTGGTGGCCCAACTCCAGTGGTGGCCCAACGCCAGTGGTGGCCCAACGCCAGTGGTGGCCCAACTTCAGTCCTCATGAACCCCTAACAAGTCCGGGATTAAGGCTATCTCTGCTTCAGCATAAGGTGGTTCAGTCCAAATGACTGAGCCACTAAATGAGCCACCTCTGCTAAACCCATGGATCTCCTTCGTACCGGACCTTGTTGGGGTTTCTCGAGAACCAGAGTTGGGATACCACTGCCCTAGTCCCGTGGCTGCTACTACACATCTCATGGGCACTGACCTTGCTGACCCTTGACCCCTTGCAAGTCACACTTACCGGGACACCCTCCTGCTCTCCCCCACACACCACTTAGATTGTAAGCTCTTCGGGGCAGGGATCCCCCTGCAGTTTAATGGCTGAAGCGCTTATTCCCATGATATATTGTGACGTCCCGCGTATCACTGCCGTGTACCTGGGGCGGCGCTATACCCGCGTACACACACACACTGTCCCCCCTGATCTGATTGTAAGGTGTGTACGGGCGGAGATCGGGGCTGGCTGGGGGGGGGGGGAGGGGTCAGCGCAGGTAAGGGGTTACGTCCGGCGGCTCACCCAGGGAATAGTATTCGTAGACGGTCACGGCAGCCGGCTGCAGGACCCCCACCTCGAAGTTCTGGTGGGTCTTAAACTTCAGGCACTCGGTCTCTGTGACGGATACCTGCGGACAGGGGGGCGGGGAGGAGAGGGTTAAAAAGAGTGTCAAAAGGAGAGAGAGAAGGCAGAGAGGGGAGGAATGGGTTAACAGAAAAGGTTAAGAAATGCTCCTCCCTCTTCCCCAGGTAACAGACACACCCTCCTCCCTCTTCCCCAGGTAACAGACACACCCCCTCCCTCTTCCCCAGGTAACAGACACGCCCCCTCCCTCTTCCCCAGGTAACAGACATGCCCCCTCCCTCCTCCCCAGGTAACAGACACGCCTCCCCCTCTTCCCCAGGTAACAGACACGACCCCTCCCTCCTCCCCAGGTAACAGACACGCCCTCTCCCTCTTCCACAGGTAACAGACACGCCCCCTCCCTCCTCCCCAGGTAACAGACACGCCCTCTCCCTCTTCCCCAGGTAACAGACACGCCCTCTCCCTCTTCCCCAGGTAACAGACACAACCTCCTCCATCTTCCCCAGGTAACAGACGCGCCTTCCCCTCTTCCCCAGGTAACAGACACACCCTCTCCCTCTTACCCAGGTAACAGATATGCCCCCTCCCTATTCCCCAGGTAACAGACACGCCCTCTCCCTCTTCCCCAGGTAACAGACACACCCTCCTCCCTCTTCCCCAGGTAACAGACACGCCCTCTTCCCCAGGTAACAGACACGCCCTCTTCCCCAGGTAACAGACACGCCCTCTCCCTCTTCCCCAAGTAACAGACACGCCCTCCTCCCTCTTCCCCAGGTAACAGACACACCCTCTCCCTCTTCCCCAGGTAACAGACATGTCCTCTCCTTCCCCAGGTAACAGATACGCCCTCTCCCTCTTCCCCAGGTAACAGACACGCCGTCCCCTCTTTCCCAGGTAACAGACACGCCCTCTCCCTCTTCCCCAGGTAACAGACACTCCCCTCCCTCTTCCCCAGGTAACAGACATGCCCTCTCCCTCTTCCCCTGTAACAGACACGCCCTCTCCCTCTTCCCCAGGTAACAGACATGCCTCCTCCCTCCTCCCCAGGTAACAGACACACCCTCCTCCCCATGTAACAGACACACCCTCCTCCCTCTTCCCCAGGTAAGAGACACACCCTCCTCCCTCTTCCCCAGGTATCAGACACACCCTCTCCCTCCTCCCCAGGTAACAGACATGTCCTCTCCTTCCCCAGGTAACAGACACGCCCTCTCCCTCTTCCCCAGGTAACAGACATGCCCTCCTCCCTCTTCCCCAGGTAACAGACACACCCTCCTCCCTCTTCCCCAGGGAACAGACACACCCTCCTCCCTCTTCCCCAGGTAACAGACACGCCCTCTTCCCCAGGTAACAGACACGCCCTCTTCCCCAGGTAACAGACACGCCCTCTCCCTCTTCCCCAAGTAACAGACATGCCCTCCTCCCTCTTCCCCAGGTAACAGACACACCCTCTCCCTCTTCCCCAGGTAACAGACACGCCCTCTTCCCCAGGTAACAGACACGCCCTCTCCCTCTTCCCCAAGTAACAGACACGCCCTCCTCCCTCTTCCCCAGGTAACAGACACACCCTCTCCCTCTTCCCCAGGTAACAGACACGCCCTCTTCCCCAGGTAACAGACACGCCCTCTCCCTCTTCCCCAAGTAACAGACACGCCCTCCTCCCTCTTTCACAGGTAACAGACACACCCTCTCCCTCTTCCCCAGGTAACAGACACGCCCTCTCCCTCTTCCCCAGGTAACACACACCCTTTCCCTCTTTCCCAGGTACCAGACACGCCTCCTCCCTCTTCCCCAGGTAACAGACACACCCTCCTCCCTCTTCCCCAGGTAACAGACACGCCCTCTCCCTCTTCCCATGGTACCAGACACGCCCTCTCCCTCCTCCCCAGGTAACACATGCCCTCTCCCTCTTCCCCAGGTAACAGACACACCCTCTCCCTCAGGTAATAGACACACTCTCCTCCCTCTCCCTCAGGTAATAGACACACCCTCTCCCTCAGGTAATAGACACACTCTCCTCCCTCTTCCACAGGTAACAGATACGCCCTCTCCCTCAGGTAATAGACACACTCTCCTCCCTCTCCCTCAGGTAACAGACACACCCTCTCCCTCAGGTAATAGACACACCCTCCTCCCTCTTCCACAGGTAACAGACACGCCCTCCTCCCTCTCTCCAGGTAACAGACACGCCCTCTCCCTCTTCCCCAGGTAACAATGACACCCACCTTGTCCAGGTAAATAATGAGGGAGCCCCGGTCTGAATGCGTTGTATCCATCTCATATTTGGAGATATATTTATCTACCCTGTTTGTTAGCTGGGTGGAAAAGGAAAAAAAAAAGTCAATAACCCTGTCTGACCCCTACCCTTTCCCCAGCCCCAGAAGGTGCTTCTGCCACCCACCCCCTGTGCCAACCCTGGCTGGCACACCGCGGTTGCGACTGACCATATTCAGATCCTCCAAGTCCGGTGCGAACCCGGTGAGCATGGACACGTCCACAATGGTCATCGTGGAATCCGCGGCCCCCAGGAACCTGCAGGGAGAAGAGGACGCCGGAGCCGGTCAGCCGGCGACGCACAGGAGTGACCAAACAGAGACCCTAAATAAGTTAGGGTGAGTAAAATAAAATTTAAAAAAATACCTCCCCCCGTGCAGCGAACATCCAATAAAAATCCCACCCGCGCAGTCACACGTCTCTGCCAGGTCTGCCAACCCCTGCCCTGCCACATTATCTCATTTGCAGGACATTACCCAGAATCCCTGGCTGCAGTGGAAGCACTAAGAGAAACTGGGGAAGGGCAGGGCGGCAGACCTGGCTGAGACGTGCGAACGTGCTCACCCCGTGGGATGTTTGTTTGCAATACAGAGGCACTAAGGCGGGAGGCTATATACAGACATGTCACATACACGGACACACACACGTGTCACATACATGTGCATAACTCTCACCTCATACAGATGTTTATATACATGGATCTCAGGGCTCCCTCTGGCTTCTTTGCTGGAATAGACACAAACGGTGAGAATATAGCACAATGACCTGTATATACGGGCCCGCTGGTATCTCTGCGTGTGTTAGTGCGAGAGGGAGGGTATATATTAATATGACAGGACTGTATACGTCTGACCAGTGCGAACACGTTAAACCAAAGGAGACAGATGTGTGTCACGCATGCACACTGTCTCATACACATACACCCACACACAGTGTCTCATACACACACACTTGACACATTTGACACACACACACACACACACACACACACACACACACACACACACACACACACACACACACACACACACACACACACACACGACACATTTGATAAACACACACACACACACTTGACACATTTGACAAACACACACACACACACACACACACACACACACACACACACACACACACACACACACACACACACACACACACACACACACACACACACAGTCTCACACTCACACAAGTGTCCCACATGTGTCGCACACACACACACGTTGCCTATTAAATGTTGCAAACGTCAGCAGTGTATGGACAGTATATCTACATATTATATTATTATTATTATTATTATTTTATACCGCCCGGAGCGTCCTCAAAGGAGACGGAGAAATCAAAGTTCTTGCAGGGGGCGGCGCGCTCGGTCATCGGCGTGTAATACACAGACATCACCTGGGGACAGCGAGGCATGAAGGGGTCACACGCGGAACAGCAAGGCATGATGGGAAACACGCGGAACAGCAAGGCATGATGGGTAACACAGAACAGCAAGGTTTGGGAAACACGCGGAACAGCAAGGCATGATGGGAAACACGCAGAACAGCAAGGCATGATGGGAAACACAGAACAGCAAGGCATGATGGGAAACACGCAGAGCAGCAAGGCATGATGGGAAACACAGAACAGCAAGGCATGATGGGAAACACGCAGAACAGCAAGGCATGATGGGAAACACGCAGAACAGCAAGGCATGATGGGTAACACAGAACAGCAAGGCATGATGGGAAACACGCGGAACAGCAAGGCATGATGGGAAACACAGAACAGCAAGGCATGATGGGTAACACAGAACAGCAAGGCATGATGGGAAACACGCAGAACAGCAAGGCATGATGGGAAACACGCAGAACAGCAAGGCATGATGGGAAACACAGAACAGCAAGGCATGATGGGTAACACAGAACAGCAAGGCATGATGGGTAACACAGAACAGCAAGGCATGATGGGAAACACGCGGAACAGCAAGGCATGATGGGAAACACGCAGAACAGCAAGGCATGATGGGAAACACGCAGAACAGAAAGGCATGATGGGAAACACGCAGAACAGCAAGGCATGATGGGTAACACAGAACAGCAAGGCATGATGGGAAACACGCAGAACAGCAAGGCATGATGGGAAACACGCAGAACAGCAAGGCATGATGGGTAGCATGCAGAACAGCAAGGCATGATGGGAAACACGCAGAACAGCAAGGCATGATGGGAAACACGCAGAACAGCAAGGCATGATGGGAAACACGCAGAACAGCAAGGCATGATGGGTATTTGCAAGGGTATGCCGAATCTGGCGGGGGCTCCCTGGCCGGGTTACGCGATGCTCTGCGGGTCCCTGGCCGGGTTACGCGATGCTCTGCGGCTCTCTGGCAGGGTTACGCGATGCTCTGCGGCTCCCTGGCCGGGTTACGCGATGCTCTGCGGGTCCCTGGGCGGGTTACGCGATGCTCTGCGGGTCCCTGGGCGGGTTACGCGATGCTCTGCGGCTCCCTGTCCGGGTTACGCGATGCTCTGCGGCTCCCTGGCAGGGTTACGCGATGCTCTGCGGGTCCCTGGCAGGGTTACGCGATGCTCTGCGGCTCCCTGGCCGGGTTACGCGATGCTCTGCAGGTCCCTGGCCGGGTTACGCGATGCTCTGCGGGTCCCTGGCCGGGTTACGCGATGCTCTGCGGCTCCCTGGCCGGGTTACACGATGCTCTGCAGGTCCCTGGCCGGGTTACGCGATGCTCTGCGGATCCCTGGCCGGGTTACGCGACGCTCTGCGGCTCCCTGGCCGGGTTACGCGATGCTCTGCGGGTCCCTGGCCGGATTACACGATGCTCTGCGGCTCCCTGGCCGGGTTACGCGATGCTCTGCGGGTTCCTGGCCGGGTTACGCGATGCTCTGCGGCTCCCTGGCCGGGTTACGCGATGCTCTGCGGCTCCCTGGCCGGGGTACGCGATGCTCTGCGGCTCCCTGGCCGGGGTACGCGATGCTCTGCGGCTCCCTGGCCCGGTTACGCGATGCTCTGCGGCTCCCTGGCCGGGTTACGCGATGCTCTGCGGGTCCCTGGCCGGGTTACGCGATGCTCTGCGGGTCCCTGGCCGGGTTACGCGATGCTCTGCGGCTCCCTGGCCGGGTTACGCGATGCTCTGCGGGTCCCTGTCCGGGTTACGCGACGCTCTGCGGGTCCCTGGCCGGGTTACGCGATGCTCTGCGGGTTCCTGGCCGGGTTACGCGATGCTCTGCGGCTCCCTGGGCGGGTTACGCGATGCTCTGCGGATCCCTGGCCGGGTTACGCGATGCTCTGCGGGTTCCTGGCCGGGTTACGCGATGCTCTGCGGCTCCCTGTCCGGGTTACGCGATGCTCTGCGGCTCCCTGGCCGGGTTACGCGATGCTCTGCGGCTCCCTGGCCGGGTTACGCGATGCTCTGCGGGTCCCTGGCCGGGTTACGCGATGCTCTGCGGGTCCCTGGCCGGGTTACGCGATGCTCTGCGGGTCCCTGGCCGGGTTACGCGATGCTCTGCGAGTCCCTGGCCGGGTTACGCGATGCTCTGCAGGTCCCTGGCCGGGTTACGCGATGCTCTGCGGCTCCCTGGCCGGGTTACGCGATGCTCTGCAGGTCCCTGGCCGGGTTACGCGATGCTCTGCGGTGGGTTACGCGATGCTCTGCAGGTTCCTGGCCGGGTTACGCGATGCTCTGCGGGTCCCTGGCCGGGTTACGCGATGCTCTGCGGCTCCCTGGCCGGGTTACGCGATGCTCTGCGGGTCCCTGGCCGGGTTACGCGATGCTCTGCGGGTCCCTGGCCGGGTTACGCGATGCTCTGCGGATCCCTGGCCGGGTTACGCGATGCTCTGCGGGTCCCTGGCCGGGTTACGCGATGCTCTGCGGCTCCCTGGCCGGGTTACGCGATGCTCTGCGGCTCCCTGGCCGGGTTACGCGATGCTCTGCGGCTCCCTGGCCGGGTTACGCGATGCTCTGCGGGTTCCTGGCCGGGTTACGCGATGCTCTGCGGCTCCCTGGCCGGGTTACGCGATGCTCTGCGGCTCCCTGGCCGGGTTACGCGATGCTCTGCGGGTCCCTGGCCGGGTTACGCGATGCTCTGCGGGTCGCTGGCCGGGTTACGCGATGCTCTGCGGCTCCCTGGCCGGGTTACGCGATGCTCTGCGGCTCCCTGGCCGGGTTACGCGATGCTCTGCGGCTCCCTGGCCGGGTTACGCGATGCTCTGCGGCTCCCTGGCAGGGTTACGCGATGCTCTGCGGTGGGTTACGCGATGCTCTGCAGGTTCCTGGCCGGGTTACACGATGCTCTGCGGGTCCCTGGCCGGGTTACGCGACGCTCTGCGGCTCCCTGGCCGGGTTACGCGACGCTCTGCGGGTCCCTGGCCGGGTTACGCGATGCTCTGCGGCTCCCTGGCCGGGTTACGCGATGCTCTGCGGATCCCTGGCCGGGTTACGCGATGCTCTGCGGGTCCCTGGCCGGGTTACGCGATGCTCTGCGGGTCCCTGGCCGGGTTACGCGATGCTCTGCGGGTCCCTGGCCGGGTTACGCGATGCTCTGCGGCTCCCTGGCCGGGTTACGCGATGCTCTGCGGCTCCCTGGCCGGGTTACGCGATGCTCTGCGGCTCCCTGGCCGGGTTACGCGATGCTCTGCGGCTCCCTGGCCGGGTTACGCGATGCTCTGCGGGTCCCTGGCCGGGTTACGCGATGCTCTGCGGCTCCCTGGCCGGGTTACGCGATGCTCTGCGGCTCCCTGGCCGGGTTACGCGATGCTCTGCGAGTCCCTGGCCGGGTTACGCGATGCTCTGCGGGTCCCTGGCCGGGTTACGCGATGCTCTGCGGCTCCCTGGGCGGGTTACGCGATGCTCTGCGGGTCCCTGGCCGGGTTACGCGATGCTCTGCGGGTCCCTGGCCGGGTTACGCGATGCTCTGCGGCTCCCTGGCCGGGTTACGCGATGCTCTGCGGCTCCCTGGCCGGGTTACGCGATGCTCTGCGGGTCCCTGGCCGGGTTACGCGATGCTCTGCGGCTCCCTGGCCGGGTTACGCGATGCTCTGCGGCTCCCTGGCCGGGTTACGCGATGCTCTGCGGCTCCCTGGCCGGGTTACGCGATGCTCTGCGGTTCCCTGGCCGGGTTACGCGATGCTCTGCGGCTCCCTGGCAGGGTTACGCGATGCTCTGCGGGTCCGTGGCCGGGTTAAGCGATGCTCTGCGGCTCCCTGGCCGGGTTACGCGATGCTCTGCGGCTCCCTGGCCGGGTTACGCGATGCTCTGCGGCTCCCTGGCCGGGTTACGCGATGCTCTGCGGCTCCCTGGCAGGGTTACGTGATGCTCTGCGGCTCCCTGGCCGGGTTACGCGATGCTCTGCGGCTCCCTGGCCGGGTTACGCGATGCTCTGCGGGTCCCTGGCCGGGTTACGCGACGCTCTGCGGCTCCCTGGCCGGGTTACGCGATGCTCTGCGGCTCCCTGGCCGGGTTACGCGATGCTCTGCGGGTCCCTGGCCGGGTTACGCGATGCTCTGCGGGTCCCTGGCCGGGTTACGCGATGCTCTGCGGGTCCCTGGCCGGGTTACGCGATGCTCTGCGGCTCCCTGGCAGGGTTACGCGATGCTCTGCAGGTTCCTGGCCGGGTTACGCGATGCTCTGCGGCTCCCTGGCCGGGTTACGCGATGCTCTGCGAGTCCCTGGCCGGGTTACACGATGCTCTGCGGGTCCCTGGCCGGGTTACGCGATGCTCTGCGGGTTCCTGGCCGGGTTACGCGATGCTCTGCGGGTTCCTGGCCGGGTTACACGATGCTCTGCGGGTCCCTGGCCGGGTTACGCGATGCTCTGCGGGTCCCTGGCAGGGTTACGCGATGCTCTGCGGGTCCCTGGCCGGGTTACGCGATGCTCTGCGGGTCCCTGGCCGGGTTACGCGATGCTCTGCGGCTCCCTGGCCGGATTACACGATGCTCTGCAGGTCCCTGGCAGGGTTACGCGATGCTCTGCGGCTCCCTGGCCGGGTTACGCGATGCTCTGCGGGTCCCTGGCCGGGTTACACGATGCTCTGCAGGTTCCTGGCCGGGTTACGCGATGCTCTGCGGATCCCTGGCCGGGTTACGCGATGCTCTGCGGGTCCCTGTCCGGGTTACGCGATGCTCTGCGGCTCCCTGGCCGGATTACACGATGCTCTGCAGGTCCCTGGGCGGGTTACGTGATGCTCTGCAGGTTCCTGGCCGGGTTACGCGATGCTCTGCGGGTCCCTGGCCGGGTTACGCGATGCTCTGCGGGTCCCTGGCCGGGTTACGCGATGCTCTGCGGGTCCCTGGCCGGGTTACGCGATGCTCTGCGGATCCCTGGCCGGGGTACGCGATGCTCTGCGGCTCCCTGGCCGGGTTACGCGATGCTCTGCGGCTCCCTGGCCGGGTTACGCGATGCTCTGCGGGTCCCTGGCCGGGTGACGCGATGCTCTGCGGCTCCCTGGCCGGGTTACGCGATGCTCTGCGGGTCCCTGGGCGGGTTACGCGATGCTCTGCGGCTCCCTGGCCGGGTTACGCGATGCTCTGCGAGTCCCTGGCCGGGTTACGCGATGCTCTGCGGCTCCCTGGCCGGGTTACACGATGCTCTGCAGGTCCCTGGCCGGGTTACGCGATGCTCTGCGGTTCCCTGGCAGGGTTA